>NW_006408523.1:22273317-22274375 GCF_000296735.1 Chrysochloris asiatica | reverse complement strand
CACCAAGATGGATTGGCATAGTGGCAGCACTAATGGGCTCAAGTGTAATTACGATTGTGGGGATGGTGCAGGACCAGGTAATGTTTCATTTTGCTGTGCACAAGTTCACTGTGTATTGGAACTGACTCAACAGTACTTAGCAACAACACTTTAGGAGTTTATTGAATTTATGCAGCTGAGAGATGATGGCAGTCATCACTCGAAGTTAGCAGTGGAGAAAAAAAATCACAAAAGTGAGAGATTTATATGGTGGTAGGATCAATGGATTAGAGGTCTTCTGACATCAAAAGACTTGAGAGATCTGTCAAAGAAAGTATGCCTTACATTGTGATTATTTAAATGTTGCTCTTATTGGTAATAGCAGAGTTGGTGTATTAAATTGGAAGAAATGATTGAGACAGATGTTGACAATATAATTATAAGGGTTAGGAATCTAAGAATACAGGGCATTAGAAAGAACAAGTAATCGTCTCAATAAGCCATCTCAAGATATTGGATTGAGTTTAGAAGAATAAACATTACTGATTATTTAATGGTAAATCTAACAATAGATGATTAATCTTCTTAAAGTTCCATTAAAATCTAGTCTTTATTTTTTTGCATTCTTCTAAAGAACATTTCATCACTTTACTTACTATGTGTTCAAAGATAGATTTTTTGTTGTTGTTGTTGAAAATGAACACATCATCTTGTTTTTGTAGTCTCAAAGTAAGCCATGTACTGAATATTTGTTTGTTTCCTGTGCTTTTTTGTTTTAAAATAACCAAAGATATTTATTAAAGCATAGACATTCTCAGAGAGAAGGACTGGCTACCACCTCATGAATGAGGGAGGGTTGAGTGAATTCTTGGTTTCACTTTTTATGCTGTTTATCCTTCAGGGCAGATTCCTGGTTTCCTGATAGTTATTTCCTGATTGTTGATTTCCTGTCATAATTCAGGACCCATAATTGGTTATTTCTTCCTGGATTTGATGTAACTCTTTCCCATTACATCTGCACATGCCCCCTTTCTAGCTTTCCTTTTTTAATATTTTTAATGTTTTATTGTGAATTATAT
>NW_006408523.1:22257575-22260161 GCF_000296735.1 Chrysochloris asiatica | reverse complement strand
AAAAATATGTGATTGCTTACTTCCTTTACAAGTTCCACTATCTATAATCCTTCAAACTTTTAAAATAGTCTTACCTATGTGGTTCAGAGTTTTGGAGCTCTTCCCTGAGCCCGCTTTGCCTGGTATTCTGTGGTACTGCTGAAGATGAACTTCACTGCCCCTCTATGCTATCCGACATCAATCCTATGTTATCTTTTGAAAACTAAAAAGAATATTAAGGGATTGAGTTGGACTTTATATGATGCTTTATAACTCTAGACAATCTTGAGAACAAAGCTGAGATAATTTACTAAAGGAAAACAAATGTTTTCATAAAACTAGCAAGGTCTTCCTTCAAGTAAATATTGATTTCTATCCTGAAAAATTCATTTAAAAAATTTTTATTTGTCTCAAAATCTTTTATCTCTTTACTTTCATAAAGAAAAACAGTCCTTCAAAAGTATTTTTCTGATTAATTATATGCAATGATAGATAGTTCATTGCATTATATTAGGAGATCTTTCAAATGTAAAGATGTTCTGCTTTCAACAATGTTAAATAAGCCATAGAAGTCATCAAGATAGATTTTTACATCATTCAACAGGAGGAAAACAAAAATCTTTGATCTTACCTCTGAGCTATGAATAACAGCAAACTGAGGGCTATTGTTTAAATATTGTGTATGTGTATTTTTGCATGGCTTTTCTTAAATGTACATATGATGCCCATTTAATATTTTGAAATCACTGTTGTTTTTATGACACAATGAGGAGTAATATTGAAAGGTATTAATGAGGCATCATCTTATCCCATTAAATGCAACAGAATTAAGTGATTTTATAGCATTTATTTCATTTTACTTTACACAGCCAAAGATAATCAGTTAATCTATATGATTTCTTATTATTTTCTTCTTTTATAAGAAAATTTATTTTAAAAGAAACAGTTTGTATAAAACAATCTCACATCTCAATACTTAGCAAATACAAAGACCATTATCAAGGAAATAGATACTGATAATGAAGATACACATCCAGGATTATTTTGAAAAGGACAGATTTTACCCCTTATAGAAAATGTGTATATTTACATAATTGTCTACATCTATGGGAAAAAATAGTGGAAACACTCAATATCATCAGCCAAACAAGTCCAGGGGCAGACTGTGGAACAGACCTTCAATTGCTCACAGAAAAGCTCAGGCTGATACTGAAGAAAATTAAGACACGTATACGACAGCCAATATATGACCTTAAATATATTCAACCTGAATTTAGAAACCATCTCAAGAACTGATTTAATATATCAGACACTAATGACTAAAGATCAGAAGAGTTGTGTAATGACATCAAGAATATTATACAGGAAAAAAGCAAAAGGACATTAAAAAGACAGGAAAGAAAGAAAAGACTAAAATGAATGTCAGAAGAGACTCTGAAACTTGCTCTCCAGTGTAGAGATGCTAAATCAAATGGAAGAAATGAAGAAGTAAAAGAGCTCAACAGAAAATTTCATGTCCAGTATTGTAATGCAAAGACCTGGAGTTAGAAAAACAAAAGGGAAGAACACACTCAGCATTTCTCAACCTGAAAGATCTGAAGAAAAAACTCAAGACTTGATTTGAAATATTGAAGGATTCTATGGGTAAAATATTGAAAGATGCTGAGCCATAAAAAATATATATATACAGAATAGTATATGGTCAAAAACTGATGATACTGAAGGAAGAAGTCCAAGCTGCACTGCAGGTATTGATGAAAAACCAAAAGGCTGCAGAAACTTACCAAACAAAAATGGAAATGTTTCAACAAATTGATGCAGCACTGGAGGTGTTCACTTTTTTATGCTTAGAATTTTGGCAGATAGCTACCTGGCTAACTTATTGGAACGGATTTGTATTGGTTCCCATTCCAGAAAGATGACCCAACAGAATGTAAAAATTATCAAACAATATCATTTATAACACATGTAAATAAAATTTTGTTCAAGATAATTAAAAAAAAGACTACAGCATTATAGCAACAGGGTACTTACAAAATCTCAAGCCAGATTCAGAAGACCTTGAACTAAGGATATCATTATGGAACATCACAAGGATATAGGCTAAAAGCAGAGAGTACCGGAAAGATGTTTACTTGTGCTGTATTTACTATGCAAAGGCTTTTGACTGTGTGGATCTTGACAGGCTAGGTATAACATTGTAAGGAATGGATATTCAAGAACATTTGACTGTATCTATTGAGAAACCTGTACATAGACTAACCTGGACATATAGCTGAACAGAACAAGGGCATTAAGAATGGTTTAAAATCAGGAAAGATGTGCACCAGAGCTCTATGCTTCCACCATACTTATTCAGTTAGTTATTATTCTGAGCAAATAATCCAAGCAGCTGGGTTACATGTAGATCATGGCTTCAAGATTGGAGGGGAACTCATTAGCAGCTTACACTATGTAGATGATACAACCTTGCTTGCCAAATGAGAAGGGGACTTGAAAATACTTTCTGATGAAGATGGAAGTCTGCTGCTTCAGTATTGTTTGCACTTCAACGTAAAGAAAATGAAAATCCTCACAACTAGACCAATAAACATCATGATAAATGGA
>NW_006408523.1:22251574-22257046 GCF_000296735.1 Chrysochloris asiatica | reverse complement strand
ATCCTAGGGTTTCCAAGGAGTTACTGGTGAGTTTGAACTGCCAACTTTGTGGTTCAAACCTCATGCTTGGTAAATTGGAGTATCAGTGAAAAAGAGAAAGACCCCCAACCAGATCATTTGGCACAGTGGCAGCAGCACAAGTGTAACAATCGTGAGGATGACACAGGACCAGGGAATGTTTCATACAACATAGGGTCACTGTGAGTCAGAATTGGAACGGACTTGATGGAATTTACAACAACATGTATAAACTCATAACTGCATATTTATCTTTATCTCTAGCGTTGCTTTATCTGCCACCATAATTTGGTTAGTTTTTAATCCTGGTGTGGTGCTATAGGATAAGCACTGGACTGCAAGGTCAGCCATTTTTAAAAGGTATTTGCAGTGAAATGTTGGTCTTGCAAAAATTCTATCTTATGATCTCCAGCATCATTTCTGTCACCAAGGCTATGTTTTCCAACTTCTGATCCTTCTTCTTTGTTTCCAACCTTTATAGTCCAATCATCTGTAATTATCAATACATCATGATTGCAAGTTTGATCAATTCCAGACTGAAAAATTGGGTAGAATTGCAATTACTTCATCACTGCCTGTGGTGGTTGATGCATAAATATGAATAATAGTGGTATTAATTGGTCTTCCCTGTAGGAATATGGATATTATCCTATCACAGACAACGTTATACTTCAAGATAGATCTTGAAATGTTCTTTTTTTTTATCATGAATGCACAGCCATTCCTCTTCAATTTGTCACTCCCAACATAGTAAACCATACGATTGTCAAATTCAGAATGGCCAATACTAGTCCGTTTCAGGTCACTAATGTGTATGATATCAATCTTTATGCATTTCATTTCATTAACAACTTCCAATTTTCCTAGATTCATACATACCTTGTACGAATCATGTTCCAATTATTAATGGATGTTTGCAGCTATTTCTTCTCATTTTGAATTTTGCTCCATCATCAAGTGAAGGTCCTGAAAGCTTTACTCCATTCGTGTCATCATGGTCAACTCTACTTTGAAGAGGCAGCTCTTTCCCAGTCATGTTTTAGTGCCTTCCAACCCTATTAGGCTCATCTTCTGGGACTGTATCTGACAATAGTCTCGTGCTATTCATCATACTTCAATATTCAATATTCTGGTGCTACTTGACAGGTTTTTACTGATATTCATAATGTTTTCAGTAGTTTAACATTCGGAAGTAATCCACATCTCCTTCTTTCGAGTCTGTCTAAATCTGGAAGCTCAGCTGAAATCTGCACACCATGAGTAACCCTGCTGGCATTCAGAATACTGGAGGCTTAGCTTCCAATATCACCGCAACATGCAAGTCACCACAGTGCAACAAACTGAGTGGTGGTTAGTGATCTGAGGTTGATGTTTTCGGAAAAGTGTTATGGTAACTTCTAGCCTGCTGTTAGTTGCTGTGAAGTTGATCCTGACTCGTGATGTCTCTGTATGTGCAGAGTAAAACTGCCTCATAGTGTTCTCAAGGCTGTGACAATTCAGAATCAGATTGCCAGGTCTGTGTTTTGAAATGTCAAGTGCTTATCCTACAGCGCCATACCAGGATTCCAGGATTCCCTAGGTAGCGGAAATGATTGGTGCCATAGGATAAGCACTTGACCTCAAGGTTGGTTTGAACTGCAAGTTTGGTGGTTCAAACTCACTGGCTTCTCCTTGAAAACCCAATACAAGGTTGCTACGGGTCAGAATCAACTCGAGGCACACAACAACATTAGCCAGAGAGTCAGGAAAAGAGAAGTCTGGAGTATGATCATGACCAAGAAGTGTGATGATTTATTTGACATTTATGCAAAGCCCCTAAGGAACTCTAGTAGCTTAGTGAATCATGAGTTGGGCTGCTAACTAAAAAGTCTATCAGCTGCTCCATGGGAGAAAGATGAAGCTTTCTGCTCCCAGATTTATAGCCTCAGAAACCCCATACAAGGCCACTCTGAGTTTAAACTGACTCAATGGCACACAGTCAGGACAATCAATCATGAAAAGCCCTTGACTTCAACAGGAAGAATGAAAGTAATGGGTCTGGAGCTGACAGTGAAGGCAAAAAGCAAACATCATCTATTTTGGAACTGAATTTTTAAAGTAATGAAGTATTTTGCATAAACAATTTTCAAATGTGCTATTTTAAACCCCTAGCAGGCATTTTTTTCTGATCTTTTCTATAAAGCATTTAAATAATATGTTAGTATAATTTCATCTTTTCTTTATGACTTAGGCCATCATTTTTAAAAATGTGTTTTATAAACACTAAGGTTTCAAGCTATATTATTAAATACCCCATGACTTCATGGTCAAATAACTTAGGGACATACTATACATGAAATGTTTAGAGTATAAAAACACTCAATTGCATTATAAGAATAGAAAGGAAATCAGTTTTACTGTATTTAAATGAGTACTTTCCAAATACTTTTAATTATAGAAGTGATGTGTTGTTTTGCAATACATTTTATAAGACATTCATTTTTTTAAAGAGCACAGTTTGTGAAACAACATTAAAACTATTATTATCAATAATGCTGTATTGTATTGCTTCTCAAACTTTAATTTTACATATGAATCTCCTCAGAATCTTGCTAAAATACGATTTCCTGAGTGGGATTTCACAGTTTTCCTGAGTAGGAATAGATTCCAAATTTATTTTCTGTTCTCTTTCTTCTTCTTCTTGTATTGTGGTAAAAAATATGTATAAAAAGAACTTCCAATTAAGCTATGTACAGTTCAGTGACAGTGATTAAATTCTTCATGTTGTGCTGACATTATCACTGGCCTTAGTTGAATTATTCTACCAACATAAACCCTGTGCCCCAAATACTTTATATTTTCCCTCTCTGTCATGTCCATTTTATATAAGTGAGATCATATTTGTCCTTTTGTGATTTATTTTGTTCAGCATAATGTTTTCAAGCTCTATCCATTTAGTAGCATGTACAGGACTATTTCTCTTTATGGCTGAGTAATATTTCATTGCTTGTATATACAATATTGTGTTTATCCATTTATCTGGTGATGGGCATTTCGGCTGTTTCCACCTTTTGGCTGTTGCGGAAAATGCTGCAATGATCATTGATGTGCTTAGACTGCATTTCTCCTTTCACTTCTCCTGGGTATGTACCTAGCCTTGGGATTGCTGGGTGATATGGTCATTCTAAATTCAGAAATTTGAGGAACTGCCAAACTGCTTTTCCACAATTGTGGTGCCATTTTGCAATCCCATCAGCAGTAAACGAGGGGTCCAATTTCTACACATTCTCAACTATATCTGTTGTTTCCTGATTTTCTCATAAGAGGTTCTGCATTTCTAATTGGCTTTAAGATTAGTTCTAAACTGCTAATCTAGACACCAAACGTTGAGCAACACTGTTCTCTTTCATAGTAGTCCTTAAGTACAATACATGTTATGCTTTTAGATTGGTGACTTCAGGCCCTTAAACAGATGAGGTAAAACAAACTGTTCAATTAAGACTCTTTGTATTCTGGTTTTTATTGACATCAATAGATCAAAGTGAAGGCAAATCAGAATACGCAACTCCTAATCCATACAAGGAGTCCTGGTGTGGTGCTGTGGGCTAATGCGTCAGACTGCAAAGTCCTTTGAATTGCAAGGTTGGTGTTTCAAGCTCACTAGCTGCTCCTTGGAAACTCTATACAGGGTCACTATGGGTTGGATCCAACTCTTTGGTACTTAACAACAATCCATACAAGGAGTTCTGGTGTGGCATTGTGGGTTAATGCACCAGACTGCAAAAGTCATTTGAACTGCAAGATCGGTGATTCACACTTACCAGCTGCTCCTTGGAAACCCTATACAGTGTTGCTATGGTTGTAATCGACTCGATGGCACTTAACAACAACAACAACAACAACAATTCATACAAAAAAAAAAAGAATGATGAAGAATCTGTTCTACAATGCCTAGACTACTCAGCCAGACAATGATATGAAAAGAGTCCGTATTCGTTCAAGTATGCTAATGATTTATAGGTAATCCTTGTTAACCTCTTTAAGATAGATAGAAATGTGTATGTAGAATAGATCCATATAATCTGATATTTAGTAAGGTCAATTAAAATGGAAACAGTCAACTTTGAACAATGTTCCCTGAGAGTTGGTGTTGGACTAATTTCTAAGGACAATGAAACATATTGTGCACTATGTCAGATTCCTGCTTGGATGTATGCGAGTGACCATCCTGTTAGAGTTTGTTTGTACTACTGGAGTCTATTAAGATTAGAGATACATAAGTATTTCTCATAGACCTATTATGGACAGCATGGGAGAGAAAACCAGTCAAGATTACTTTGGGTCATGCCTGTGGGGCTAAGAGACCTTAGTAGAATGAGTCCAGCCATGTGCCACTGGATGCCCAGAAGTAAGAAAAACCTTGAGAAGGATTTTGCCAACATTGATGCATGTATCTGAGGCAAGGAAATGAAAGGAAATAAGGGTCCAGCCTTTTACAAGTCCTTAGAAGAATAGCTCCCCCTGTAGGCTTGTAGCTTAAAGCAGGTTCAAAAGGGTAGAAATTGTTTTTTCTGAAAATTTTGTGTTTTGGGTTTTTTTTAACTATTGTCTTTGGGGTAACAACTTCATTTCTGAATTTTATTTAAGTTTTGCTATATTTAAACTGGTACCTAAAATGATTGAAGGATCCTCTGTGACCTAAGAGTAAGCAGAAAAGCAACAGTCCATTTAAAGAGTCCATCTGGAGATATGTGAAAAATCATGTCTTAATGAAACGTGTTTAAAAATAATAATAATATTTCATTGTGTTTTCAGTGAAAGTTTACACTAAAATTTAAGTTCTTATTTAATAATTTTCTACACAAATTGCTCATTACGGAAGTTTTAAATCGTGGATGGCATAAGAGTAAGTTCAGTCATGTTTTATTTATGCAGGGATTTATGATTATCAGCATGTTAGGACAGAAGTTTAATGCTAATATCCAGTGTTCATGACTAGTGTCGGAACTTATATCTTGCAGAATTCTATATTATAGTCTTTCTTATTCATTGTCCAAGTTTCACATGTGTATAAGGCAATTGAAAATACCATGACTTATATTAGTTCTGATATGGTATCCTAGGATAAGCACTTGACCTCAAAGTCAGTTAAAACCGAAAGCTCAGCAGTTCAAAACCACCAGCTACTCCTTGGAAACCCTATGCAAGTTTGCTGTGAGTCAAAATCGATTTGACAGGTCTTAACAATAGATTAGGCAGACATTACTCCTCAAACTGATTGCTTTGCTCATGAAAATCAAAGACTATAGCCTTCAGTATGGAATGCACCTCAATGTTAAAAAAAAAAAAAAAATCTCACAACTGGACCAGTGTGGCACTGAGGATAATGCGCTGGACTGCAAGATCAGTTTGAACTGTAAGCTCATGGTTCAAACCCACCAGCTGCTCCTCAGAAATGCTATACAGGTTGCTATG
>NW_006408523.1:22248562-22250409 GCF_000296735.1 Chrysochloris asiatica | reverse complement strand
TCAGAATCCAGATTGAATTTCAGGTAGTTCCCTGTTGATGTACTGTTGGCAAGAGTTTTTAAATTATCTTCAGCAAAATTTTACTTGCATGTGATATTAGTTGTATTGTTTGATGAGTTCTGCCTTCCACTGAGTTACCTCTCTTTAGAATGGGCAGAAATATGGCTCTATCTGATCAGTTGGCCAGGTCTTTCAAATTTCTTGTCATAGATGAGTGACAATCTCTACTATTGTATCAGTTTGTTGAAATATTTCTATTTTTATTCCATAAATGCCTGGAGCCTTGATTTTCACCATTGACTTCAGTGCACCTTGGACTTCTTCCTTCAGTGCTATCAGTTTTTGGTCATGTGCTATCTCTTGAAATGGTTGAATATTGACCATTTCTTTTTGGTACAGTGACTGTATTCCTTTCATCTTCTTTTGATGCTTTTTGTATCGTTCAATATTTTGCCCATAGAATCTTTCAGTATTGCAAGTTGATGCTTTAACTTTTTCTTTGTTTCTTCTAGCTTGAGAAATTCAGAGCATGTTCTTCCCTTTTGGTTTTCTAACTTCAGGTCATTGCACATTTCATTACAATACTTGACTTTGTCTTCTTGAACTGGCCTTTGAAATTTTCAGTTCAGCTCTTTTACTTCCTCATTTCTTCGAGTTGCTTTAGGTTCTTTACACGGAAAAGCAAGTTTGAGAGTATCCTCAGATATCCACTTTGTTAATTTATTTTTTCCTGCCTTTTAATGACCTTTTTGTTTCTTCATATATAATGCTCTTGATTTTACCCTCCAACTCTTTAAGTCTTCTGTCATTAGTGTGTAATGCATTAAATCTGTTCTTGAGATGGTGTCTAAAGTCAGGATATATTCCAGGTCATATTTTGGCTCTATGCACTTTAAAAAAGTTTATTCAGCTTCAGCCTGAACATATATATGAGCAATCTTCCCACAACCTTGTTTTGCCTTCTGAACTGTCTCTTCTCACAGATGTAGTCAGTTTGATTCCTGTGTATTCTATCTCCTGGGTCCTATGTGTATAGTTAATTGCCTTTTATGTTATTTTTAAAAAGTCACTTTTTAAACAACATGAAAGACCAATAAGTCATTGGTCCTGCAAAATTCTATCATGCAATCTCCAGCATTATTTCTATCACCAAGATGATATTTTCCAACTAGTAATCCTTCCTCTTTGTTTCCAACTTTTGCATTTCAGTCACCAGTAATGATCAATGCATTTTGATTGTATGCTTTATGAATTTCAGCCTGAAGAATTTGGTAGAATTCTTCAATTTCATTATCACTGGCTTTAGTGTTTGGTGCATATATTTGAATAATAGTGGTATAAACTGGTCTTCCTTGTAGTAGTATAAATGTTATGCTATCATAGACAGCATTATACTTCAAAAAAAAAAAGAGATCTTGAAATATTCTTTTTGATGATGAATGTGATACCATTTCTGTTTGTTATCCTCAGAATAGTAAACCATATGTTTATCGGTTTCAAAACAGACAATACCAGTCAATTTCTGTGCACTAATGTTTGGATATGGATCTTTATGTTTTGTTTTTTTTTGTAACATTTGTGAGAACTTCCAATTTTCCTAGACTCATAGTTTGGATAGTCCATGTTCTAATTATTAATGGATGTTTGCAACAGTTTCTCCTCATTTTGAGTTGTGCCCCAGCAACAAATGAAGGTCCTGAATGCTTTGCATCATTAGTAACATTATAGTCATATTATACTTCGTGGAGGCAACTTCCCAGTGGTATTATGAGTGTCACCAACAAGAGGGGCTCATCTTCAGGCATTATAGATGACACTGTTCTGCTGCTATTCATGAGGTTTTCAGT
>NW_006408523.1:22238940-22247617 GCF_000296735.1 Chrysochloris asiatica | reverse complement strand
CAACTCAGTGTAAAGAAAACAAAATTTCTTACCACTAGACCAAAAATAAGAAGAAAAGATTGAAATTCTCAAAAAATTTATTTTATTTGGATCAACCATCAGCATTCATGGAAGCAGCATTCAAGAAATCAAATGATGTAATGCATTAGGTAACTCTGTGGCATAAGACCTCTTTAAAGTGTTGAAGAGCAAAGATGTCAGCTTGAGGACTCAAGTGCCCCTGAATCCAAGCCATGGTATTTTCAATAACCTCATATGCAGGTGAAAGTTTTACGATGAATAAAGAAGACCATAGAATAATTGGTGCATTTGAGTTACGGTGTTGGAGGAGAATATTAAAAGTGCCATGGACTGCCAAAAGAACTAATCAATTTGTGTTGGGATAAGTACAGCCAGAATGTTCTTTAGAAGCCAAGATGACCAGACTTTGTCTCTCATACTTCAGACATATTATCAGGAAGGACAAGTCTCTGGAGACAGACATCATGCTTGGCAAGGTGGAGAGTCAGCAAAAAAAAAAAAAAAAAAAATGAGATGGATTGGAACAGCAGCAGCAGCAATGAGCTCAAGTGTAGCAACGATTGTGAGGTTGATACAGGCCCAGACAGTGTTTTGTTCTG
This sequence comes from Chrysochloris asiatica, assembly GCF_000296735.1. Classification (NCBI taxonomy): domain Eukaryota; kingdom Metazoa; phylum Chordata; class Mammalia; order Afrosoricida; family Chrysochloridae; genus Chrysochloris; species Chrysochloris asiatica. Next base: position 22,246,997 of record NW_006408523.1, on the reverse strand, counting down.
TTGTGCATAAGGGCGCTATGAGTCAGTACCTACTTGACGCCACTTAACAACAACATGATGCAAATCTTAGTAGGCTGTTTATCTAAACTCAAAGTGTGGCTTCACAACTCCCTAGCCATGTAATCTGAACCATGACAGGGTTGGCACAAGAGTTCTGGCATGGTGCTGTAGGATTGCAAAACACATGGTTGACAGTTCACACACACCAGTTATTCCTTGGAAAGACTATACATGGTTATTATGAGTCAGAAGTGACTTTGATGGCATTTAACAACAACAACAAGGTTTTCATAGAGCACGGTGCCTCTGTAGGATAAGCAATGGACTGGAAACCACAGAATGGGCAGTTTGAGCAAACCAGCTGTTTCTTGGGTGCAACATGAAGCTTTCTGCTTCTGCAAAGCTTTGCAGTCCTGGAAGCCCTATTATAGGTTGTTATGAATTGGAATATGCCCATAGCACTTAACAACAGCAAGGTTTGCACACCTAACCACTATGATAATGTAAAGTATTATTGTAGCTAAGTGCCATAAAGTTGGTTATGACTTTTAGCTACCATGTATAGGGTTTCCCATGAGCGGCTGGTGAATTCGAACTGCTGATCCTGAGGTTCAAACTGACCTTTTGGTCTAGTGCTTATGCTACAAGTGACACACCAGTACTTCAAAGTAGAATATAAAACCCTTGAAATCTGCAAGGAATTGCCTTTGTTCTAAAAATGGAATGCAAATTTTGTGAGGCATTTCCTCTATTTACAATGCTATTGCAAAGATTATAGTAAAGTGTTTTTTTTATACTTTATTTTTATAGCATTTTCAAACTAACTTTGCCAGTTATTTATAATGAAATTTAATAGCATCTCAAGAGGTGTTATTAAAATATATAACATTTAGAAGATTAAAGAAAAATATGTTTTGATTTTATTTCCAATTCTTTTTAGGAATGAAAATTTGAACTATGCTGAGTTTTATGGGCATCCTGTATATGTTCATGTACATAAAGTTAATTCTCTATCTCAAGGGTAACACAGGCATAAAAAGGCCTATTACAATTTTATGAATAGGAAATATAAGATCTGAGGGTTCTATGTTCTCTATTGTTGCATTCTAAATAACAGCAGTACTTCTAGGGAATATTTACACCCTTTCTGACACAGAACAACTAGCACATTTCATTAGAGAAAACTCAAACCAGATGCAATGTAATGTTCAAACAGATTCCAAACCGGTGTCTTGACTTGTTGAAAACTCACAAGACAATTTGAAGACTGTTTGTCAAACTCTGGAGATAGAGGCACAGATGGAGCTGAGAATTCAGTGAGTTTGAATTTTGACATTAGAAATGAGCTGTTTTCCCAGTTGTATATTTTGATGATTAGGAACTAATTGAATGACTTAATGGATTATTAAAGGATTTCTACATTTTTAAATGAAGGTTCATAAATAGCAATTTAAAAATTGCAAATGAAATTCAGGATATCATCTTCAGCTCTAAATTTATGTATATAGACAGAATTGCATGAGTCCTGTTTTGCTTTATTTCGTAAAAATACATTATAAACTGATGAATTTCCAAAGCCAAACAAAATTATTTGGAATATCAAAATTTAAAATATTTTAACTATCTAAAACGTAAAGCAATAAAATGTACTGCTTACTTCCCTCTCACACCGATTTCACCATGAATATTATCTCGACTTTTCTTTTTGACCACAGAACATCATTAAGGTCAATTTGCTCAACAAATACTTATTTAATAAGGGTTAAATAAAGACCTAGAACATATCAAGCATAGTTGTGGACACTTGTGACACATTGTTGTTGTTGTGTGCCTTGGAGTCGGTTCCGACTCCTAGCGACCCTATACAGGGTTTCCGAGGCTGTAAATCTTTAAATCTGTAAATCCTGCAGAACAGCTGGTAGTTTTGAACTGCTGATCTTAAGGTTCGTAGCCCGATCCGTAACCATTACGCTACCAGAGCTCCTTAGTGAATCAAAACAAGTACAAAAATCTTTGCCTTATTGGAGACACAAGCAGAAACATTAAATCAATAAATAGGAAAGTAATACTATGAACAAGAAATAACACAAATATCTATGTCCAAGTTGGTTTGGTTTTGACTAGCTACTCATAAGTACTTATGAACAATGTGATTATATGCAAGAATATTTGGTAGTGTTTGGGTATCTGATAGATAGAGGTAGATCTCAGGTAGAGTGTGACCAACTGAAAAGGCAGATAAAAGAGACTGAGCTCTTCAAAAGTCAACTGACACTGAAGAGGTTAACAGAGGAGCTGCCACTTTCAGGTTATAACTCTCAGCAAAGGATCATGGGAACTCTGTCTTCTTTCCTCATGTGCCACACCAAAGCTACATCTCCTTCACTCCTTAACCACCAACACAAATCTATACGTCTACAAATCCTTGTAATTGTCACAGTTCCCAGACGCAGGCTGGAGATCTATGCTATGACTATGTAGTAGCCGTCTGTTTTAATTTTGAGTCTACTTGTTTTGTCTTTAATTGTTTGTTTGCTTTTCTTAAATGTGTCAAAGGTTTTACTCAGCTCATTAATAAGTGTGACATCCAGTACAACTGGTTCAAAAGAGCACTCAAGTTTCTTACATTTATTATTGTTGTTGTTAAGTGCTATTGAGTTTGTTCCGACTCATAGTGACTCTTTATTGTGTTACCGAGGAGTGACTGGTGGGTTTGAACTGCTGACCTTGCAAGTTAGCAGTCCACTGCTTAGCCTACAGTGCCACACAAGGATCCTCAGACATTTACAGGCAAACAGAAATGTAAAAATGATATCTTTCTACATCTGATTCTTGGAATTTAGTAGGTTCAGCTAAAACCAAAGACAAACTTTAATATGTTTCCTATACTAAAATAACCTGCATAAATAAACCATACTCATATTTTCTATGATTTCTAGGTTAATTGCTTACATAGCTCTTCTATAGTCTATAAGAACAACGGTGCTCTCACAGCTCTTGGTAACTGTAGCTTTCTTTTTGCAAACATTTTTTTTTTTTAATTATGATAATGTTGTTGTTAAATGCCTTTGAGTCAATTCCAACTCATAGCGACCCTGTATAGGGTTCTGAGGAGTGACTGGTGAGCTTGAGTCGCCCACCTTGCCATTCAAATCAACTTTGTAATCCAGTGCATTAATCCCCAGCACCACACATGGACTCCCATTATGATAAAAGCTGATGTTTGTAAACATGTTATACCCCGGATACCCTCTCAGGCACTTTACAAACACCGTGATCTTTCATGCAGATGAGAAAAGTGTGGGTTAAGGTTTCCATCTGCTGTCCTCAGTCATGGCCGCTGCGTGACACAGCTGCAAATGGGCCCATGTTGCTAATTTAAGATTTATTCAGAGGCAGCAGAAACACCTTCCTAAAACAGTTAGGATGTAAAGGATGAGAAGAACACCACCATTTCATACCAATTTCCCCTAAATACTTTATCAAAGAAGCTTGGACTGAAGCAAAACTTCAGTGAATTAAAGTGGTACAGGATAGAAGAAGGCTGTGATGATTCCAGGCAGAATCTTGCTGCTTCTGTTAATTTCTTAGTAAGGCTCTTCTGGTCCTAGTCTCTGTAACTTCCACCAAATGATTGGATAGGACTATGCAAACATGAGGTGCTTGTGGCCAACCCAAGGATTGGATATCTTGCAAATAAGGTAGATATCACCCTTGTGGGGTTGGGTCATCAAAGTAAGATGTTGTTGTTGACCCACAGCGACCTGTATAGAGTTTTCAGTGATAGCTGGTGAGCTTGCACCCCCGACCTTATGGTTCAAACTGCTCTTGTGGTTCAATCTTTTATCCCACAGCACCACACCAACATGTAAGGTGTATGGAACCCTAATAAGGGAATGGTCAGTCGGACTCTTCTAGTCATATTCTTGCTGTTGTGTGCCACTGAATCAATTTTGATTCATTGAGAGCCCGTGGAGGTTTTCTGAAAGCAGCTGATGGTTTGAACCACAAACCTTGCGGATACAGTCCATTGTTTATTCTATAGAACCATACATACCAGGGCTTTCTCATAGTCATACATATTAGAAAATGCCATTCCAATAGGTTTAAAATGAATCGTACCAGAGACTGGACAGGGGATCTTACAACCTTCATCATGAAACAAGAGCTAGGAATGGAGTGTGCCACCTTTGGACCTGAGATTCTCGTGCTGAACCTCCTGCATCTTTGAGAAAGAGCTGTAATGCCAGCTATCAAGAATCCGCAGCAGCAACAGAGATGCTGTGACAAGAGAGGAAGCACACCCAGGAGACTGGCCGGAGAGCGAGCAGTGGACTTTCTGGCCTAAGAAGTAAGAAAGCCAAGTGTCTTCAGGAAAGAGGCTTGCTGACAAATTGGGTTGCCTTCAGGTGTGGAACTGTAGGGAGTTATGTTTGCTGACCTATAGAGCTTGAGCTGAGCACCTTCAGACTAAGACTTTCCAGATGAGTGGAGTGCCCTTGGGCATTTATAAGTTGAGGTAGAAGAGCTTTATAATACTTGCCAGAGCAGAGCAAAGGCCAATGGACCAAGAGAAGCCAAGGGCTTATCTTTGGGTGTGCCTCTAGGCATTGCTGAGAAGTGGTTTTCCTGATCCAAGAATTATATCCTGAGAACTTCTAACCCTGAATTACATCCTGTTACTTTCCAATAATAAGCCCCATAGTTATGAATGTGGCCTGTGAGCTCTATGGGGTCATTACAACAGATTATCAGATGTTGTAGAGAAGTAGATCGTCCCCAGAACTGGTGAAAAGAATTGGAGTGGAGGCATGTCTGACCTCAGCCTCATAGGAATTTCCCTAGAATTGACATGGATGAGTCTCCTCCCTCAACTACCCATTGCAGTGTGAACTTAAAAGTCAGATGCTGCTAGCTCACCATTGTTGCAAACGTTCACATTTAACAAAAATATTTGCAATGATTTGATTGAAATTTATGTTATTGACTCTCTGTATAAATTAATTTTGGAATCTCTCTAAAGAAATCATTTATTGTTATCTTGATACCTGTTACCGTAAGTAATCTTTAGAATGTTATTGTTATATTAGGTTCCTTTTGCTGAGGCAGGAAATTAACACAAAGTTTGTGACTTTAAAACAGCCTATAGTTGTAGTCCTGGTGTGATGCTGCAGGATGATGCACTGGACCGCAAGATCAGTTTGAACTGTACAGTCGGCAGTTCTAACCCACAAGCGACTACTTGGAAATCCTATACAGAGTCATTATGAGTCAGAACCTACTCAACGGCACTTAACAACAACAATGACAAAGTAGTTCTAGAGGTTAGAAACCAGAATTGTGTCTGATGGAGCTATTCCATCAGACTCATTGTTTTACAACCAGAGGCTCTGAGGGAGAACCCTTGCATTGTCCAGCTTTTAGTAGCTTCCTGCATTCCTTGACTCCTAACTGAATCACTCCTCACTCTTTTGTTCTATGGCATCTTCTTCCTTGACTCTGACACTCCTCCTTGTTTCTTTCACATATGTGCATTAGACACCATAATCTTTTCATCTCAAAATCCTGAACTTAATCTCACATGCAAAATCTATTTTGTCGTGTAAGGCAATATATCACAGAGTCCAGATATTAAGACATGGATCTCTTTGGGGGTAAATTATTATGTTTGCCATAATAGTGTTGTTATTTTTCATTTTTATTGTTTATAATATAAACCTTCACCTGCAAGTCTAGAAGAAAATGTTCTGCACTAAATATAGTGAGAATCAAAACACTTTTTCCAATCGCTCTCTTGTTCTTGCTATCATTTTCCTGTAACTATATCAAGCTTTGTTGTTGTTGTTGTTATGTGCCATGGAGTCGGTTCCAACACATAGCGACCCTGTACAGGGTTTCTGAGGCTGTAAATCTTTACGGGAGCAGAAAGCCTCATCTTTCTCCCGCAGAACAGCTGGTAGTTTCGAACTGCTGACCTTGCAGTTCCCAGCCCAATTCGTAACCACTACGCTACCAGAGCATGCTTAGTGGTTACAAAGTGGGCTGCTAACCTCAAGGCCAACAGTTCGAAGCTACCAGCTGTTCCGCGGGAGAAAGATGAGGCTTTCTGCTCCCATAAAGATTTACAGCCTCGGAAACCGTGTGCAGGGTCGCTATGAGTCGGAACCAACACGATGGCACATAACAACAACAACAATATCATGCTGGTGTGGCAGTGTAGGATAAGCACTAGATTTTCAACTGCTAGGTCAGCAGTTCAAACCCACCAGCCTCTCTTTGGAAACACTATACAGGTCCACTTTGAGTCTGAATTGACTCAACGGCACATAACAATGTAACAAACAATGGATCACACTAGCTGTTTTTTGTTTTGTTTGTTTTGGTGATCCAATGTCATATGAACGGAATTGGAATGAACTAATGAATTGTTGTAAAGAATATTAAAAAAGAGATATTCAAATTAGAATACCTGAACTTGGTAATTTATTGTAAAGTAATCATGATAAGGCATGGAGGAAGACCTCCAACATTCATTTACAACTGGAGAATCAGAATACTTATAAGAACAATGCTAATTGGATTATTAGAATCCAAAGCTTTAGTCTCTGGCTCTTAGTTTTAACAGGGTCTCAGGAGGAGGGTTTAACTTTGGCTCAAGCTCAGCATAGGGTACAAAGTCGAGGCATTGTTTGACATCAGCAGAAGGAAGAAATGTCAAAGTGTTCCCAAATTAGAAACCTTTGGCGTTTGGTCTTTTTCTTTGAGATATCTGTGGTCTATCATATTTTATTACAAATTACCTTGGCTATCTTAATTTTTGCTTATTAGAAAACTAAATTCCCTTATTGTTTTCTGATAAAAATGTACATTCATGCTGGGATACTTGACCTTTCATGTCTGTGTTTTTAACTGAACTATATTTGACTCCTTTTCTATACAGACTATATTTCTACATGGAAAGGAATAATTGTCATGTAATTTTTCAGATTTAATCTGTATGCACCAATTAAGCCATAGGTTTCCTTTTATAAGAATCAAAGTTCTACTTTAAAATGGATTATAATACTAAAACCAGAGAGAACTGATGGAATTTTATAAATTTGAATACATGCATTATTGAATGAGATGTTATTGTAGCTAGTATGTGCTTTTTGCCTTGATATAATCCATTGTCTTTAACATTTGTAGTAAATATTAAAATACATTTCATTTATCTTGAAATTATTTTATTTTTTGACTCTCATATGCACTTTAGAGAATGATGGGTTTCTTAAATGTGATTGCCCAGTGATCGCCTTATTTGCTTTTTGATAATTTAAGAGAAAACTCAAAGATACAGTATATTAATATTCTTAAAGAACTTTAACCATAACTTAATTTTGGTTCTCATCAATAACAAAAAAGATATAAAATTCTGTTTGTTAGTTGATAATGAGAGAAATAGAAGAATGCATATCAAAATACCTGCTCTGCCTAGAAGAACAGATCTGAACAGAATTCAGTGCAAGCTGATAGAAAAAGACAAGTGTGTTGTTGTTGTTAGGTGACTTCGAGTCAACTCCAACGAAGAGTGACATTATCCACAACAGGAGGATTCACTGTCCGGTGTCGTACCATGCTCATTACTTTAGTTATGTTTGAGCCCATTACTGCTGCCACTGTGCCAATCCAGCTCATTTGGGGTCTTCCTCTTTTGCATAGATTTACACTTTACTAGGGACTTGTCCCTTCTGATAACATGGCCAAAGTATGAAAGGCAAAGTCTTGCCATCCTGACCTTCAAGGAGCAGTCTGGATGCATTTCATCCATCTGTTTCTTCTTTTGGTACTCCACGCACTTTTAATATTCTTCGACAACACATAATTCAAATATATCTATTCTTCTATGGTTTTCCTTATTCATTGTCCAATTTCAACTGAAAAAAAAAAAAATGGCTTGGTTTGGGCTCACCTTACCTTAGCCCTCAAACTGATATCTTTGCTCTTGAACATTTTATAAACAGGTCTTTTGCAGCAGATTTGCTTAATACAACACATCATTTGATTTTTTTTTTTTT
>NW_006408523.1:22236548-22237860 GCF_000296735.1 Chrysochloris asiatica | reverse complement strand
ATTGAGTTTAAATTCTAAGATATCGATGGACCTGCTACATACACATCAGTATGTCTTCAAGAATTACTTCAGGCTAAGTTTGTGTAAGCTCCTCTGTAACTGGGATGCTGTTCAGATAATGCACAATATTTTAGTCAACAGAAAATGGTAGAACTTATTGCTTTCAGGATATGATTTCTCTTGGAAATGAATGATAAATCACAAGTATATAAACTGAATGACGACATAACATATCTAAAGGCGGCATAATAATAATCATGGCAAGAGGAACCTATTGCAGTTGCAAGATTAGAGCTAATGGCTTTTGCAGAGAGTGCAATAAATCAATTTTGAAAATGCCAAGTCAAATCAGGTGTGCTAAGCTATTAACTAGCATTTGGTTTACTACAAAACTAGAAATTGAGTTATAGAATTTATTTTAGACACCTTCATTTGCAAAGCACATATAAAATGCTAAGAGGTCTGCTGCATTTACATACACAGAAGTTTTATAAGATGATAAGAAAATTTCAAATTGCAATACAAAAGGCTGAAATTTATATTGTTGTTAAGTGCCATTGAGAGTGGCTGGTGGGTTTGAACTACCAAACTTGTGGTTAGCAGTCCAATTCTTTTCCACACCAGGATGCCTATTATGGTGTTGATGTTGTTAAGTACCATCAAGTGAGTTCAAATTCATAGTGACACTGTGAGTATAGGGTTTCCAAGGACTGACTGGTATGTTTGAACCACAAACCTTTTGGTTTGTTATCTAGTGCTTATCCTAGAGCTCTATTGTTGTTGTCAATGCTGTCAATCTATTCCGACCCATGCCAACACTGTATGAAGTTTCTGAGGAGCCGCTGGTGAGCTTGAACCGCCAACCTTGCAGTTCAAACAGCTTTGCAGTCTAGTGCATTAACTCACGGTGCCACACCAGAGCTCTATACCAGGAACTAAATTCACAAAATTAAGTTTTTTTTTAAATTACCAGTCATTTTGTAAGGATTCCTAGGTTTCATTTGGAAATACTAGATAAAACATACACTTTATGCATCAGCTTGTAGTAGTAGAAATGATACTTAACTAAATTCTACTATAAACTCAGTGACCAGACAGCCTCCTATGGAATAAGAAAGTTTTACTTTGACTTTTAATGTAACCTTTTTCTTGTTAAGTCTTGGTTTTTTAGAAGTATTCTCTAAGACCCATTACTAAAATTGAAGAAATGTCCCCAATAGATAAGGCTGTGGGAAGCCTCCCATTTCTCCTACGTTTCATTTGCTTTTACATACTAGTATTTAGCATGCTGTTGTGAGTTGTTGTTGTTGTT
>NW_006408523.1:22229616-22232909 GCF_000296735.1 Chrysochloris asiatica | reverse complement strand
CATGTGATTGTCAGATTCAAAATGGCCAATACCAGTCCATTTCAGCTCAGTAATGCCTGATATCCATGTTTATGTGTCCCATTTCATTTTTTTTTATTGTGATTATTGTTTTTAATACTGAAGAAGAAAGAATTAGAAGGAAAATGATTCTGTTGGAATTCTTTCACTACAAAATACTAAAAAGCTGATTCTGGCATTTATTTAAAGGATCCCCTTGTCTCCCATGAGCTGTCTATTGGGAGAGTGCAATTTTTCCACTGAAATAGGCCAGAGACTCAAAGGGGACATGGAAAAGGCAGAATTTGGCATAAGGGACTCATGAATTTTTGTAGTTTTTCAAGATGCTGAAATTAGAGTGATTCGTTTTGACAACTTCTAATTATCCAGATTCATACTTCGTACATTGCACATTCTGAATTTCAACATTCCATGTTTCTCTTCATTTTGAGTGTGGCCCATCAGTAAATGAAGGTCCCACTGGCTTTTATCCCATGGACTTAACTCCATTCACATCATCACGGTCAGCTCTACTTTGAGCTCGTCCCCTGTCACACTTTGAGTGCCTTCCAACCGTATGGGCTCATTTTCCGGCACTATATCTGACAGTGTTTCACCACTCATCTGTCATTTTGTCGTACTGCAGTGGCTTGTGAGTTGCTGTGATTCTGAAAGCTATGCAAGCAGTATTTTAAATACTAACGGGGTCTCCCATGGTGGACCGGTTTCAGATGAGCTTCCAAATGAAGACAGACTAGGAAGAAAGAGTGACGAACTACTTCTGAATATTTAGTCACTGAAAACATTATTAATAGCAGAGAAACACTGTTTTTATGTACACCTCCCTCTAAAACAAACAAACAAACAAAACAAAACCAGGGGATATAAGCAAATACTATTGAATGATGATGCATGGAGGATATTGTGTCATTACAATGAAAAGGTGATATGAAAGCGATATTCTTCCATGTAAAATATCACTGAATTCACAATAAGAACTTTTTAGAAAATACAAAAAAGTAAGAATAGATATATAATGGGAAGAAAAAAGCTCATGAGTAAGCAGCCATATAAGTCACAACGTTGGTCTCTCCCTCTTTAGAGGAATGAAGAGTTAAGAAAAGTGAAGTCACTTGGAAATAGTTAGCTCAGTGAACTAATTGAACACATGAACATCAGTCTCTAAACTCTGAGACCAGAATAAAACAAATGATGACTGGCTACCACTACCAACTGCCCTAAAAGGCAGTACATTAGAAGGTCCTTGATAGTAGGAGAAAATGTGGAACATAAGTCAAAAGTCATAATAAAGAACAGACTAACTGTTCATAAAGAGAAGGTAGAACTCAGATACTATAGACTTAGGTCACACTTGAAATCTGGAACTGAACTCATCCTGTAATTCAATTTTCAATCAAACAATAGATATATATATGTAGGATAACAACAGTTGCGTGGTATGTACATCAGATGATCAACCATTGTAGATCAAAAGGTCAGGACTTACCAAGGACAAAATTCAGAAAGATTCAAAGGAGAAATGGAAACAAAAAATACAGGGAAGAAATGGTATGAGTGATGTTATATTGAGGGGATTATAATCATTGAGAGAAAAGGAAATGGCATGATTTATTGAATGTAAAACTGATAACTGCTCTGGAAATCTTCACTCAATTTACAATAAAATGCATTTTGCCAAAAAAGAAAAAAAAATTGCATAATGCAAAAAGTCCTTTGATTCTTGACTGTTGCGCCCATAAGAGTTGATGGTTATTGTTGTTATTAAGTGCCGTTGAGTTGTTTCTGACCCATCGCAACCCTGTAGAGGGTTTCCAAGGAGCAACTGGTGAGATTGAACCACCGACCTTGCAGTGCAGACGGCCTTACAGCCTGATGCATTAGTCCATAATGTCACACCAGGACTCCAAGAGTTTATGGTAGATCCAAGCAAAATGAAATCTTTGACAACTTCAATCTTTTTTCCTTTTGTTATATTGTTATTTGTTGGTCCAACTGTGAGGAATTTTGTTTTTTTTACATTGAGGTGCAATCCATACTGAAAGGTGTAGTCTTTGATCTTCATGAGTAAGTATTGTCCATCCTCTTCTCTTTCAGCAAGCAAGTTTGTATCATCAGCACAGCTCAGGTTGCTAATGAGCCTTCTTCCAAGCCTGGTGCCACATTTTCCTTCATATAATTCAGCTTCTTAAATTACTTGCTCAGTATGCAGATTGATTAAGCACGATGAAAAAGTATAACCCTGGTGCACACTTTCCTGATTTTAAACCACTGAATAGTCTCTTGTTTTGTTTGAACAACTGCTTCTTGGTCTACATATAGGTTCCTGCTGAGCACAAGTAAGTGTACTAGAATACTCATCCTCCATAGTGTTGTCCATAGCTTGTCATGATTTACACAGTGAACAACCTTTGCATAGTCAATATAAATGATTACACTAAGAATAAAATTAAAACTATCCTGTAAGAAAAATATCCTTATTATTAATAAAGGAAAGGTATTGTATGACTTTTACTACACTATATAACCTGAAAAAGATATTACTGAAAACTAAGCTAAGGGAGTTTTGGGAATTATCTCTGGAAGAACCTGAAAAAAAAAAGTAACGTGGAACTGAAATATAAAATCAAACAGATATTTGTCTTTTGAGCTACAAGAGTGGTCCGTTGAAAGGATTTTTCCTGATTAGTAAGCAAAAGTTCTGAATGACAAGCCACAGAGGGATTCAGGTACCATGAAATTTAACATAAAAAATGTAATAAGTAAAGAGTTAGTGTACATAAGTTAACCTTTTTTTTTTTAGTTTTTATTGTGAGGTTTACATGGGAGAACATCAGCTTCACATTCATCCTGTTGCATTTTGTTTCATTGCAATAATTACAATACCCTCCATGCATCTTCAAATAACCCCAAAGGGTATATGACACAGCCCCCCTCCCCCCAGGCACTAGCACACAGCCCTTCTCCCTCCTTGAGTCCAGTGTCCCCAGCCACTCCATTTGTCCACATCATCATCTCTGTCTCCATCCCTGGTGTCACTGTCTCTCTGGGTGGGGTCACACTCTCTGTTCTTCTCACTTGGTGGTCTCAGGAACCTCTGCTCCTGGTCTGCAAAATCAATCACTCTCCTCCTTTTGTCAAAAAACATCTACCTCTATATTTCCTAGTCCTGATGGCAATTATTCACTTGTACCACAAGAGTCTTATCCCCATTTCCTTTCACTAACCGGACTGGAAATCATTCAGTGGTGATTCTACCTTCCCCTGCACTGTCTGGA
>NW_006408523.1:22227116-22229226 GCF_000296735.1 Chrysochloris asiatica | reverse complement strand
CTGGGCCCAGGAGTTCCTGGGTCTTGCCATACTGCTGGCCATCCAGGTCTCCACCCAGGTTCACGGGGGTCTACTGAATGTGGTTGGGCTTAGCTCACAACTTCATTGCTGTTTTTTCCTCCTCTTCCCTTATCGGTGACCAACGTGGTCACCAGCCAGACCACATGCCTGCTCATGTATTCCACTTGAGTCTCAGTTTTGGAAGAGGGTTTGCTCTGAGGGGTCCCAACCAGTTGCCTTGATGGCTCCCAGGCAAACAGCTTACTTGTTTTTGTAGTAATCAATCAGACTGCCGTTATTGTTTTGGATTTTTCCTGCAGGTCTTTCTTTCGTGAAGTATTTTCTGTTCTTCTAACCACTCCAGGTTGGTATAGTCATCCTTTCCAGTGGAAATTTCCTACCTCAGTCAGTTCTGGATGGGGTTCTGGATTCCACCTATGATCTTGTACAGTGTAAAGGCTCCACAGGAAACCTCTTTCACTGGGCAACTTCTAGCCCCTTTTAGGTATTCCAATCAGTTATAGGCTGAAGACAGACTTACAAGCTTAAGTTAACCTTCGTAAATGCTGCTCTCAAGATGTCTATCCATTAATAACTTGTTCTAATTAAATGGCATGTTTAGCTTGTCATTTATCTGAAAATGATAAAAATTCTAATTACTTAAAAATGACACATTTATTAAAAGTGTCACTTAAAGGTATATAATTAAATGTCCAAATTTGGCTGAGAGTTGCCATTTTTAAATCAGGATACACTGACTTCCACTTTGGAATAAATTTTTTAGAATTCTTCATCACTACTTGAAGGGCCAAACTTCAAATTACAAAGACAGACAGAGAAGTTTTATTAAAATGTACATCAAAGTGCTGGAAGGAAACAAATAACTCCTTTTCACAACCGTAAGTGTTCACTGATGCTATATTGCCACTTACAACATGTTAGGCTATTACTAGGAAAGGTATAGGATAACCTGAGGTCATTTCTTGCTCTAAATAGCAGTTTTCAACCATGGCTACACATTAGAACCACATGGGAGTTTTAAAAGTTACTGATGTCTGGGTTCCATTCCTAGACTGTCTGATGTAATTGGTCTGGGGTGTAGGCTGGACTTCAGGATTGAGCTGCCTTGGATGACAAATATTGTTCTAAAGGAATATGAACTACAAGACTTGGAGATTTTTTAAGAGACCCCAGACACAGCTTAGTTACTGAAATCATGGCAAAATAACTGATGTACACTGCTCAAAGACACAGCACAGAGGTGTCAGGTAGGGAACATATATAGAGATGGGAATTCTTCAAATGTATAAAGGAATTTACTATAAATTTAAAGTGATATTTTCTGTCCAGAGACTATCATATGAGAACAAGAAAGTAATTCTCAATAGAACCAATTTTACTGATGAACAGTTCAGTTCATACACTTCTTTTTTTTTTGTAGCAAACCTATAGGTAATAAAACATTTGCCATTTTTACCATCTTTACATGTACAGTTCAGTGACATTAATCATGTTCATCATGTTGTTCAACCATAATCATTAAGCATTTCTGAATTTTTCCATCCCCCTTAACAGAAGCTCAGTGGGTGGGCAAAGATTAGAGGTGTAAGCATTGTGCCTTCCTTTTGTCCTCCTTCCCACCCACTGCTGGTATTGTTGCTGTTAAGTGCTATCATGTTGATTCGGACTCATAGTAACTCTGGGTAGGGTTTCCAGTGTGCAACTGGTGAGTTTCAACTGCCGACCTTGTGGTTCTAACCGATCTTAAGGTCCAGTGCATTATCCCACAGCACCATACCCCTACTGGGAGGCACTAATACACTTAGCTGTTTTGATAATGCAGAGCACATGAAGCCTCTCCAATCAGTTTTATTAAATATCAAAATAACAGTTGGAGAATGCCTGTAGATTAGATAGATTTACTCATGTTATGTGGTTGTCATCATTGATTTACTTTTGCTCTGAAGTTTTGTTTGTTTTTTATTCTGTATATCAAACACTAGACCAGATTATTTTACATTCTAAAAATTATTTTACTTCACAAAAATAAATAAAAATCACAAAAAACTTACTCTACTTTTGGTGGAGCCACTAAATAATTGATTTTAAG
>NW_006408523.1:22222450-22226744 GCF_000296735.1 Chrysochloris asiatica | reverse complement strand
TCTTATTGTTGTTAAGTGCCATTGAGTCAGTTCCAACTCACAGCGACCCTGTAGAGGATTTCCAAGGAGTCCTGACAGGTCTGAAACACTGACCTTTTGGTTAACAGTCCAGTGTGTAAATGAATACACAAAACCCATAGAAGACAACCTTAATATTCATGGATATTTGGCTAAAACCTAGTTTTACCCAATTGTTCTGTATTCCCTGGGTTTAGATCAAACATATGTGCCTAAGCAACTCAGCATAGGTTTTACATTTCTTACAATAACGTTCACTAAGAGGTTACCCTTTGAGAGGTCATTTATCATTAAAAAAAAAAAAAAGAAGAAGAAGTTTAAATTTAAAAAATTGTATTTTGGATTTAAAAAATTGTATTTTGTGTTTCCTGTTAAATAGTTTTGTTCCTCATATATGTTGTTAAGTGTTGTCAAGTGCTGTTGGTGGGTTTGAAACTCTGACCTTGTGATTCAAACCGACTTTGCGTTCCCGTGCTTATCTTACAGTGCCACATCAGGATTCCTCCTCATCTATTTTTTGTTGTTGAGTGCCGTCGAGTCCGTTCCGACCCATAGCGACCCTGTATAGCGTTTCCGAGGAGCAGCTGGTGAGCTTGAACTGCCCACCTTGCAGTCAAACAGTTTTGCAGTCTGGCGCATTAACCCACAGTGCCACACCAGCTATTGGTTGGTTGGTTATGTGCGGTGGAGTCAGTTACGACTCATAGCATCCCTGTACAGGGTTTCTGAGGCTGTAAATCTTTACAGGAGCAGAAAGCCTCAGCTTGACCTTGAGGTTCACAGCCCGATTGGTAACCACTATACTGACAGCAGCTGTAGATACTGGATAATGTTTGAATATGCAAATTTATTCATTGATTTCTCTGGGAGCTAAAGATCCCTTGTGGTGCTGTGGAAAAGTCTCGCTGCTAACCACAAAAGGTCAGGTGTTCTGGCTTTGCATCCTCTCTATGAGAGAAAGAAACGGCAGTGAAGATTTATAGCATTTGAAACCCTGTGGGGCAGTTCTTATGACAGGGTCTCTTTGAGTCCAAATCCTCTGGTTGGCAATAGAGTATATAAGGCCTGCTATTTTTTAGATAGCTTTTCCTTTTGCATGTGCTCTCATGATTGTGTGACTACATTGAAAGATTATAGTTATATGATCATTTTAACAATAGTGAGTGAATATATAGGAATTGAAAATAACAGATTTGAAGTAGGATTGGAGTGAACTTTAAGTAACTGGGGATTAATTTGAAAAAAACTTTTTCTGAAAGATTAATTTTATTGTTCTTTAAATATTTGCACTAGCGTGAGTCAAAAATTATCTGCACTCTGGTTGTATTTAAATGCCTGTCCACGGCTGATGACAACATTGAGCATGCATGTGAAATGATTCTGTCAAATGGACAAGTAACAGTGGATTCTGTGGGAAATCATTTGTAAATCAGCCATGGCTCTGCCAGTAAATCCATGACAGACCTGGGTTTTGAAAAGTTTCTGTGAGATGGATAATGAAACATCTTGCGGAAAAGCATAAACAGAAATGTTTGGGCATCTGCAAACAACATTTGGACCAATGCTCAAAGGAAGGTAAACTTTCTTTAAAAAAAATACTAATAATTACTGGTGACAAGACATGGGTTCATCACTATGACTCTGAGAGTAAACGGCTGAGTATGGAATGCAAACTTCTTCAATCACCAAACAAGAAAAAGTTCAAAAGTCAACCATCAGCTGGAAAATTGATGCTTACAGTTTTCTGGGGTTTTTAAGAATACAATCAGAATAAAGGTTCAACACTCAACAGTGCTGATTACAGTGAGATGCTCACTGAAGAGCTGAATCCTAAACAGCAGATTAAAAGCAGAGGACTGCTATCCAAAGACATCATGATCTGGCATAATGCATGTCCACACACCTCTGTCCACACTGTTGACATTCTGCAGAAACTTCATTTTCAGTTGTTAAAGCATCCTCCCTATAGTCTGATCTGGATCCATTGGACTTTCACCTTTTGGGGCCCCTGAAAGCATCCCTTCAAGGATGAAGATTCACCTCTGATGAAGTGAAGATAGCAGTGCATTCACGGCTCACAGTTCAACCTAAAAAAAATTTTAATAAGGGAATCTGAAAGCTTGTTAACAGATGGACAAAGTATATTGAAATGCAAGGAAATAATGTCAAAAATATGTATTTGTTTTTTCAAGTTGATTAAGATAATTCTACAGCCAGAGTGCAAATTATTTTTCACTCACCCTCATAAAATGGATATTTATTGAAAATGGAGGCTGTGGCTTAAGGTAAAATGTTAGCTTGTTAAACTTGGATAATTTAATGTGTTTTTGTTAAGTGCAGTTGAGTCTATTCCGAGTCATAGACGTGGTTTAAACTCACTTTGAGGTCAAGTGCTTATTCTACAGTGCCACAAAAGGAGTTGTTGCTAAGTGCCATTAAGTCAGTTCTGACTCATAGCCACCCTGTATAGGGTTTTCCAAGACACAGCTGGTGGGTTTGAAATTCTGAACTTGCTTTTAGCAGTCAAGTGTTTATCCTATAGAGTCACACCAGAACTCTATAGGAATAACTAAATGCTCATGGTATTAAAAATAGAAAAATTGCTCTTTAGAGTTAGGGAACAGCAACTGCTCCATTCGAATCGCCCTATCTGTAATCAGATGCTGAGAGTGATTTGTACTGAGGAGGTGCTCAGTAAATATTCAGCCAGGACACCACTGGCTTCCTTCAGTCACAGGTGAGCAGCTTGTCCAGAATAGATTTACGTTTTCAATGGTAAGAGAGGCCAGGTCTCTATGCTCCATTTCACTAATTCATAGTACAGACACCTGAGAAAGAAATTAGCCGATCTTCCTGGAGAATGTAGGCCAACCCTGTAAGCAACTTTTGTATTTTTTTTATCATCTTTTAAATTATGCATTTTCACAAATGTTGAGTATTTAATAAGGCTAGGAAAATAAAATGAAAACAAACAATATTGGCTTGAGGGGCATGTTCTATAAATTGTTTCAGAATAGTGCTTCTTTAGCAGGCAAATGAATCCTGATCGGCTTGTGAGAGCTTGTTCCTAATCCAAAATAAACAAGATGTGTTTTACTGGAAAATTGCAGATGTATCAAAGGGTAACTTGACAGCAAGTGCACAGAATTCAATCAAATGATTTCTTTCTTTTTGCATGCAGGCGCAATTCCTGCAGGAATGTAAGAGTTCTGAATACCAGCCTTATTTAAGATATTTTGTGTCAATATCTGTTTAAAGTTTTTTGTTTTGTTTTGTTTTGTTTTTTTGAGGTGAGAGGAAAGGGAAGAGTAGAACATTAATTCCAGATGGCTTTAAGCAAATGTTAGAAAGGTGAACATTCATAGACTTCCAAATATCTTTTGGCTCTTTGACATTTGCAAACACTAAGCTTGGTAAGCTATCTCCGTTAGCAATATTAAGGTTCTGGAACTAAGTAAAGGACGTGTGAAATGAAATATGCCATTCAAATGTAGTCAAGAGAGAGAAACCCATTTGTAACCAGTACAGCTGAAAATCATGAGAGCCAAAACTTTCCTGTTTCTTAAAAAACTAAGGTTTACTATATAATCTCTTATTTGAAATATTTGGAACTATTTATTCCCTTTTGACCACCCCACTTTAAAGTTCATACATGTTTTTGTGGGGAAGTATATACTTCAGTGTGGGTGCAATATATTTTAAATTCTTGAGAGAAACCCTGTTGGAATTGAATAAGAATAGAAGTTAATATGAAGGGTAGTGTTAATATGAAGGGCAGTGTTTACAAGAATTGCTTAAGGATGCAAGCTGGAGACTTATTAATCACAACTCTGTAATTCTGGTATGTGTGTACCATTATAGTGTTATGGTCATGACATGTGCATTTCCAAGTTATATGCTTTAGGAACAAAAGAAACCCAACATAACACATTTTAAATTCATAAATAGTATGCAAACACATGTCAGTCATCACTTTAATCTAGCATGGCAGCTGGAGGAAACAACTCCAATCAGCAGTCTAGTAGATTGTGATGAATGTTTCTCTATAGGATGTTAGGAAAATGCCATTTCAGAGACATGCAAGTTTGCATATTACTGGATTATAATAACTGGTGTTTTAATTACTGTGTTTATTAAAAGGCAGTTCTATATGTTGTCTAAATTTTAAAATAAAAGCAGTTTACAAAACTGTTGTTAAATGCTGTGGAGTCAGTTCTAACTCAGCATAACTCTGTATAGGATTTCCAAAGAGCAGCTGGTAGATTTGAACCACTGA
>NW_006408523.1:22186571-22222040 GCF_000296735.1 Chrysochloris asiatica | reverse complement strand
GGGAGCAGAAAGTCTCCTCTTTCTCCCAAAGAGCAGCTGATGAATTTGAGCAGCTCCACTTCTCTTTCATATATGAGTATAAATAATATGCATCAAACAATATCATTAATATCAAATGCAAGTACAATTTTGCTGAAGATAATTTTTAAATTACTGTAAAAGTGCACCAACAGGGAACTGCTAAAAACTTAAGCTGGATTCAGAAGAGAATGTGGAACTAGAGATATCATTGCTGTTGTCAGATGCTTCCTTGTTGGAAGCAAAGAATATCAGCAAGATGTTTACTGGTGCTTTGTTGACTGTACAAAGGCTTTCCACTGTGGGGATCATGACAAGCTATGAATAGCATTGCTAACAATGGGAATTCCAGAACAATTTATTATGCTCAGAAGGAACCTGTACATAGACTAAGAGAGTCAGTCTTTCAAAGACAACAAGGGATCTGATCTAAATGATTTAAGATTAGAAAAGTATGCTCCAAGACTATAATCTTTCACTATATTTATTCAATATGTATGCCAAGCAAATAGTCCATGAAGCTAGAATATATGAAAAAGAACATGGCATCAGATTATATAAAGACACATTGACAACCTGCAGTATGCAGATGATACTCTTTGCTTCTGAAAGCAAAGAGGTCCTAAAATACTTAACTCATGAAGATCAAAGACCACAACTTCAGTTTGGTTTGCACCTCACTGCAAATATCCTTACCACGCGACCAATAGATAACAACTTTATAAATGGAGAAATAATTGAAGTTGTCAAGGCCTTCATTTTGCATGGAAGCAGCAGGCAAGAAATCAAACTACATATTGCATTAGGCAAATCTGCTACAGAAGACTTGTTTGAAATGTTGAAGTGCAAAGATATCAATTTTAGGACCAAGCTGCGCTTGATCCAAGGCATACATGCATGCGAAAGTTGGACAATGCATAAGGAAGATAATAGAAGAATCAGTGCATTTGAATTATGGTGTTAGAAGAAAATTAAAAGTACCATGGGCTGCCTCAAGAACAGGTAAATCTGTCTTGGAAGAAGTGCAGCCAGAATGCTGCTTTGAAGCGATAATGGTGAGACTTCATTTCTCATATTTAGACATTGGATAGGGAAGGATCAGTCCTTGTAGAAGGAGATCATTCTTCTATATGGTGGTAAAATGGTGGATTGGTGAGAAAGAGGAACACCCCCGATGAAATGGATTGACCAATGGAAGTAGCAATGGGCTTGCTGTTGGGATGATGCAGGACCATATATGGGCTTGCTCTGAGTCAGAAGTAATTGGACAGCACCTACCAATAACAACAATAATATGCAATGCATCAGTTGATACCTTGTCTGCTGCTTCCATGAACATTGATGGTGGATCCATGTAAATTGAAATCCTTGACATCTTTTCTTCATTTATCATAATGTTATTTACTGGTCCAGTGGTTGGGATTTGTGTTTTCTTCACATTGAGGTGCAACCCTTACTAAAGACTGTGGTCTTTGATCTTCATCACTAAAAAAAATGTTATGTCCTCTTCACTTTAAGCAAGCAAGGTTGTATCATCTGCATATTGAGTCTTCCTGCAATCCTAATTCTGAGCTTTTATTCACGTAGTTTGATATTATTTACTCAGCATACAGATTGAATAAGCATTTTGAAAGAATATTACCCAGTTAACCCACATTGTATTTGAATGGCTGTCTTTTGGTCTGTGTACAGGTTTTATATGACCATATTATAAAATTCTCATTTCTTGTAATATTATTAATAGTTTGTTATTATCCATATAGTCATATATATGTGTGTGTGTACCTATATATTGACACCCACAAACACACATATGGCGCGTGGCACTGCAGGATAAGCACTGGACCACAAGGTCAGTTGGAACCTCAAGGTTGGTAGTTTGAACTCATTAGATGCTATTGCGAACCCCTATACAGGGATGCGATGAGTCAGAACCCACTCGATAGTACTTAACAACAACAAAATAAATATATGGAGAAACAACTTTTAATTTCCGTATCTAGAGTAGCTGTTGTTGTCAAGTGCCATCGAGTCACTTCTGATTCATAGCCGGCCTGTATAGGATTTCCAAGGAACAACTGATGGGTTTGAACTGCTGACCTTGTGGTTCACAGTCCAGTATTGATCTTACAGTGCCAAACTAGGAGCCAATATGCATATATGTGTATGTGTGGTCATATATACACATGCATGTGTACATATATATGGGCTTAAACAAGTTCATGGAAAAATTCCATTATCTTTTTTTTTTTTAATGTTTTATTGTGAATTATATAATAGTTTACATGGGAGAACATTAGTTTTACATTCATTCTATCGTCTATAGTTTCATTGCCATGGTTACAATCCCCTCTATGCATCATCAACCAACCAAAGGGTATGCCCTGCAAGCCTGCCCCCTACACTAGCCCCTCCACCCCCAGTCTTCAGCACACAGTTGCTCTCCTCTGGATCTAATGTCCCCAGCTGCTCCATCGCTCCACGTCATCATCTCTGCCTCCATCTCAGGCATCTCTGCTTCTCTGGGTAGGGTCCCGCTCTCAGCTCTTCTCCGTTGATGGTCCTAGGGACCTCCGCTCCTAGACTGGAAAGTTAATCACTCCCTTTCTTGCTATAAAACGTCTTCCTTAACATTTCCAACCCTCACAATCAGTCCTGATAACAATTATTCACTGTTGTATCAAATGAGACCCATCTACATTTCATTTCATCAGCTCCGCCTAGACAGATTGGATACTACTCACTGGAGATTCTACCTTCCTCCAGACCCCCTGGCACTAGGTTCCCTCTTGAAAGCTTGTAAGCCAGTCACTTCTTGCCTTTGTAGCCCCCCCCTCCCCATTTTGGGTATCCAATGTCCAAATTGCCCATCCCTGTCTACTCTGTGTGTGGAGAGTGTGGGAATGATTCTTTCTGTAAGGATTAGTTCCCTCTTTTGAGCTACTGCATCCATAGGTGTAGGTCAAGTTCATCAAATTGTATCAGAATAATCTTTTATTCCTCTTACATTATCTTTTATCTGCATTTTCCCACACACTTTTTGAAGTCTTCTGGGATGTGTAAGTGTGTGTATTTGTATCTATGCCAAATCTAACCAAACCTACTACCGATGAATTGATTCTGACTCCCTCTGGTGAGGAGTCCTAGTGTAGCACTATAGAGTAAGCACTAGAATGCTGACTGTAACATCAGTGGTTTAAACCCACCAGTCTCTCCTTGGAAACCCTATACAGGGTTGCTAGGAGTCAGAACCAACTTAATGGCACTTAACAACAGCTACCTTTTACAGAAGAAGACTGCTGCCATGAACCACAGACCATGTGGTTAGCAAACATCCCAATGGTTAACACACTGCACCACCAGAGATTCCACATATATCTATAAACCAAATAAAATGCAAAAAATGAACTCACTGCAGTCAAGTCAAATCTGATTCATAGCAACCTTATGTGGGGTTTCCAAAACTCCAAATCTTTACAGAATCAAGCAGACTCATCTTTCTCCCAAAGTGGATGGTAAGTTTGAGCTGCCAATCTTAAAATTAGTAGCACAATACTTAACCCACAGAATCACCAGGGCTTCTTGCATGTATTTATATGCCTGTATATGTACTATGTTTCGTGTATAATGTATACAGTGATAGGTAGGTAGATCGATCAATAATCATAAATGGTGGTTGGTGTGGTTGTGTATGGTGGAGTCGATCCTGACTCATAGTGACTCTGTATAGGGTTTCCGAGTCTGTGAATCTTTACAGGAACAGAAAGCCTTATCTTTCTTCTGAAGAATGGGCAGTAGATTTGAACTGCTGACCTTGTGGTTAGCAGCCCAATTCATACCCCATTATGCTACCAGGGCTCCTAAACATAAGTTGACCACTGATAAAATTTCTGTTGTTTTTGTTCGAATAGTCTAGTGTGGTGGGAGGTGGGAATGAGGATATTTGTTGTTATGGTTAGGTGCCATCAAGTCAGTTTATTTACTTTGATGACCCCCTATGCACAGAAGGATGAAAAAGTGCCCCACGCTGTGCCATCCTTGCAGATGGTTACATCTGAGCCCACTGTTGCTGCTACTGTGCCAGCCCATCTTGTTGAGGACCTTCCTCTCATTTACCAAGGACCTTCCTCTCATTTTCCCAGGACTGGTCTCTCCTGATAACATTTCTGAAGTATGAGAGATAAAGCCTCACCATTCTGGCTTCTAAGGAGTTTTCTTGCTGGCACAGATTTGTTTGTTCTTCTGGAAGTCCATGGTACTTTAAATGAGGATATAGAAGAAGCAAAATCGGCCTAAAGCAGCTATTTGATGAAGATGGCTGATTGCTGTTATCAAGTGCCATCAAGTTGATTCCGACCCATAGCGACCCTGTATAGGGTTTCCAAGGAGCAGCTGGTGTGCTTGAACCGCCAACATTGCAGTTCAAACGGTTTTGCAGTCTGGCGCATTATAGGACACATTTAAAATTTTCATTTTACTATTTTCCCTCTTTTGAAAATTCTCAAAGTAAAATGTAAAACATACATATGAAATCATATCATTCTTTATGTTGTATTAAATGATTTAATTACTTGTATAAAACTTGTGAGAATGAAATATTCTGAAATTAATGTTTTGGGTTTTTAAGTTTGGCACATTTCTCCACATCTAATTTTCCTAGTCAATTAAACCATTTAAGAACAAAATGAAAAAAGCACAAAGAAAACCTTCATCCAGTGGATTCTGACTCATGGTGTCCCCATGGACATCAAAGAAGCGCTGTTCTCCAAATGCTTCTCAATGGCTCCTTTTCAGAAGCAGATCACTAGACCTGTCTTCTGAGGTGCATCTGAGTGGACTCAAACTTCTAACTGTTCAGTTCATTGTCAATTACTGATATAAGGACACTGTGCAGCACTGTGGGGTAATACGCTGGATTGTAAGGTCATTTAGAACCGCAAGGTCAGCGGTTCAAGCTTATTACCTGCTCCTTGAAAACTTATTCAGTCACTGTGGGTCAGATCCGACTCAATAGCACTTAACAGCAACAATATATATAAACTTGTTTTTTTTAATGTAACATAATTTTAGATAAAAATTAAGAATTTCTTAAGATCATTAATCAGTATTAATTTTTCCCAAAATGTTTCATAAAAGTATTCTTAAAGCTTTTTTTTTTTTTTAAGTTTCTAATCAAAATCAATGTATTGATTTGGTTGATGGATAATTTTTCTCTTTCAATCAATAATAACTACCCCACCCAATTTTTCTGATATTTATTGTTGATCAAATAGGACTAATATCACTTCATTGTTTTCAGAACTTATTTTAAAAAAAAAATAAAACTTTAAAAGTAATTTTTTAAGTCAACAAAACTTTGATTCCAAGCAAAATATTTTATTTTTTAAAATATTCTGGTAATTTATTGTAACCTGTGACCTTATTAAATTTGTCCCAACTTTTATTTTAGATTTTCTGCATATGTGAGCAGGTCCACTGCAATTTTTTTTTAAAATCTCAGTTTATTATGTCATAATTAATTTATATCAGTTTATTCCTTTCTTGCCTTTTCTTAGAGCTTTTTTCCCCACCATATTTAACTGGTAGTGAAATCTTTTCTTGTTCCTGATCTCAGTGGGAAAGCTTTCAATATTTCTTATTGTAATATCCCCACAGGTTACATTTTAAAAGATTTTTTTTTATTATTCTATTTTATTCTCAGTTTACACCTTTGTTAGCAGTATAAGTTTTGTCTCCACTGAGATAATAAAAGATTTTCTCTTTGATACTATTCACATAGTGAATGATATTATTTTATAATAGAAAGAAAATGTTTTTCTGGACTAAACGTACCTTGTTTATAATTTTTTATACTGTTAGATAAGACTTGCATACCATAAAATTCACTCTGTAAACATGTGCAGTTGAACAGTATTCAGTATACTCAAAGTTGTAAAATAATCAATACAATCTAATTCCTTAACAGTTTTATCAATGGAAAAGAGTTCCTATAAACATATATCAGTCAGTTTATGTTGTTGTTGTTAGGTGCCATCAAATCTGTACTGACTCATAGTGACCTTATGCACAACAGAACGAAACACTGCCCAGTCCTGGGTCAGCATCACGATTGTTGCCACGCTTGAGTCCATTGATGCTGCCACTTGGCCAATCCATCTCGCTGGGGTCTTCCTCTTTTTCTCTGACCCTCCTCCTTACCAAACATGATATCCTTCTCCAGCAACTGATCCCTCCTGACAATATGTCCGAAGTATGAGAGATGACGTTTGGCCATCCTGGCCTCCAAGGAGCATTCTGGCTGCACTTCTTCCAAAACAGATATTTTTGTTCTTTTGGCAGTCCATTGCACTTTCAATATTCTCCTCCAACACCATAACTCAAAAGCATCAATTCTTATACGGTCTTCCGTATTCACTGTCCACCTTTCCCATGCATATGAGGTTATTGAAAATACCACGGCTTGGGTCAGGCGCACTTTAGTCCTCAAGCTAACATCTTTTCTCTTCAACACTTTAAAAAGGTCTTGTGCAAAAGATTTGCCTAATGCACTACGTATTTTGATTTCTTGACTGCTGCTTCCATGAGTGTTGATAGTTGATCCACTTCAATTTTTTCTCCATTGATAAGACTGTTGTTTATTGGTTCAGTGGTGAGGAATTTTGTTTTCTTTAAATTGAGATGCAATCCATACCAAAGGCTGTGCTCTTTGATCTTCATCAGTAAATATTTTAAATCCTTTTCACTTTCAGCAAGAAAGGCTGTATCATGTGCATATCACAGGTTGTTAATGAGTCTTTCTCCAATCCTCATGCCATGTTTTTCTTCTTATAACCCGGTTTCTCGGATTATTTGCACATCATACAAATTGAATAAATATGGTGAAAGAATACAACCCTGTTGCACACCTTTCTTAATTGTAAATCATTCAGTGTTCCCGTGTCTCTTGGTCCATGTACATATTCCTCATGAATGCAATTAAGTGTTCAGGAATACTCATAATTTGCAACGTTGTCCATAGCTTGCCATGAGCCATATAATCAAAAGCCTTTGCGTAGTCAATAAAGCACAAGTAAACATCTTTCTGGTATTCTCAGCTTTCAGCTAAGATCCAGTCCATTTATAGTTAGTATAAATAATGGTGCTATGAAAATTCATATACAGTTGACCCTTGAACAATATAGGTACTAAGGGTGCCAACCTCCGTCCAGTTGAAAATCTATATGTAGCTTTTGATTTCTGAAATTGAACTATTCCTGACTAGAAGCCTTATCAATAAAGTTGAATAACTCACATTTTGTATGTTGTATGTTTTATATATTGCACCCATATAAAAGAGGCATTTTCAATACAAAATAGTTGTTTTGTACAAAGTGCAAGGTTTTCATTCCTGCTGGTATAACAGTAGTGAAGACTTAATGAATTTCGTTTACTTTTTAAATGATAGTCCTTATGCTGAATTCATTGATCTCGAAATGCAGGCAAGCACAGATGCAGACCTCAATCTGCAGGACATTTCAAGTCATTCAACTCTCACTTGCAATGGCATGACTATTCTCTGCTTCTTGGGAGCATTTCCAGCATCACTAGGGGCACCTTGTATAGGTTCCATGCTTTATGGTAGTACACTAAACATGATGAAAAATAGGAAAAAACCATGGGATCACTTTTTACTGTGGTATGCAATTTACTGTAGTGATCACATGCTGAGATGATTAGTGTCATAAGGCATTTTTAAAAAACTTCAAGTTCAAGCCTATGTTGTTTAAGGGTGTACTGTACAATTTTATTTGGATATATGTTTTTAATTGTCTTTGGTATATAACTTGTTGTCAAATTGCTAGATGTATTTGAAAACTAATTTTAACTGTTTTGACTGCAGAACTGTTTTACAGTACTATTAGCAATATGGAGTCCAGATGTGGTGCTGTAGCGTAAGCAATGGACTGCTAACCACTAGGTTGGAAATTCAAACACACTAGTTGCTCCTTGGAAACTGTATACAGAGTTGTTATTCATCAGAACTGACTCAAAGGCACTTAACAACATTAGCAATATATGAGAAATGTCTCCATATTCTCCTCAACTCTTACTATTGTGTGTCTTTTTTATGAGCTATCTTAGTGAGTATAAAGTAATAACCCACTGTAGTTTTCATTTACATTTTCTAATCACTTATAGTGAAGAGCAACATTTCATATGCTTCTTATCAATTTGTTGTGATTTCTTAATCCTTTCTCATTACAAAATGTTTTGTTTTTTTCTTGTCTCTAGTAACAATTTTAACGTGGGTTTTGTTTTTTTGGTTTTAAGGTTATTTTGACTGATAATTGTATGACTATGTAGTTCTCTTTTGGTTACTGTTTGCACTGTATTTCTTTTCTGTTTCTTTTCTCTCATCTGGTTTTTGTCTGAATCATTTGTCTCCTATAGAAAGCATATGTGTTAAATCACGTTTGTATTTGTATTTGGTTTTGTGGTTGCCCCATGCTGTTGTACTAGAAAGACTACCACTACCTTCAACAAACAGAGCTTTATGTTTTCGCAATTTGGTTTTGTTGTTGCTCAAGTCAATTCTGACCCACAGTGAGCCTGTCTAGACTTTCTCAAGAGTGGCTGGCAGTTTGAACTAATTGTGCAATTCTCAGACCTGTGCTGATCCAACAGCACCACACCAAATTCAGGGTACAGGTCATACATGATGGTTTTCTTTCTCTGTTGGCTCTGGAGGAAGATTCTTGTTTCTCCTGAAAGTTTGTTCCTGGGCAGTCTTCATGTGCCTTGGCATGTTTGTTCCCCACCCATATCTTCTCTTCTCACTTGTTTAATATTTTTTGTATCTCAAAAGAAACTGACTCAAGATACACTCTACACTACCCTGCCTCACTAACATAACAAAGAATCCATTCCCACATGACACCGGTATAGAATTTATGATTTACAATGCATATTGTGGGCAACATAATCCAATCTGTTCACAATCCTGGTGTGGCACTGTAGGGTAAACACAGGATGGCTAACTACAAAACTGCTCAAGTCTAGTGGGATGGCATCAAATGTAGTAGGATGGTTCAAACTCACTAGCCACTCCTTAGAAACCTTATACAGGGTTGTTATGAGTCAGAACTGACTCAACAACATTTAAAAACATAAGCAGTCCATTCTATCAGGAGATTTACAGCTTCAGGAACACAAGATTCTCTATGAGTTCAAACTGCCTTGATGACACTTAACAACAACAATCTAATCTATAATCACAACCATTCTGTCAATGTCTGCCTTTTCATTGTAGTGCTTAATCCATTTATATTTAAGACAATTAAAGTGAAAGATTAGGGCATTCTTTGTGCATAGCCTTTTAGATTTCCAGGAATATGTCCAAGCAACAGAATTCATCACAAAGCTCATTCATTATTCTTACTGGAATTTAGCTGTTCTTCTTGAATAAACACTCCTCCAAATGTTGCAAAGCATAGGCTTAGTTCCAAAGTTCTGAAAATTTTGTTTTGACGATTTTGCTATTGTGGTTGTTGCTTTAATGGAGGAGAGAGAGGATTCTTGCAAGTCTTTATTCTACAATATAATACAAATGTTACCTCCGTTTGCTATTCTTCTGTTGTACAACTATTCATATCAATTAGGATGTTTACATCTACATATCTGAAATTTATTGATTACAACTTGTCTTTCTAGTAATGTCTTATCTAGTTCCGGTGTGGAAATGATATTGGTTTCATAAACAAAGTTGCAAAGTGTTTCTTTTATTTTTTATTTCTCTAGAGAGAATTTGTATAAGAATGATTTTCTTTTAAATATTTGGTAGAATCTTGATGAAAGCAACTGTGACCAGAGTTGTGTGTGTGTGTGTGTGTGTGTGTGTGTGTGTGTGTGTGTATGTCAGGGTTTTAATTATGGAGTCATTCTTGGTGCATTTAAAATGTTCTTTTTCTGACCATTTTGATTGAGTTGTTGTTAGGTGCCAGTGGATCAGTTTTGATTCATAGCAACCCTTCGTATATGCCATCCTCACAATTGTTATATTTAAGCCTATTGTTGCTGACACTGTGCCATTTCATCCTTTTGGGGCTTCTTCCTCTTAATAGCTGTTATTAATGTTACAAAGCATGATAGCCTTCTCCAGGGACTCATCCCTCCTGGAAAAATGTTCAGAGAAAGAGACAAAATCTCACTATTCTCACTTCCAGGGCACATTCGGACTGTACATCTTTTAAGACAGATTTGTTTGTTCTGCTGTCTGTGGTATGTTCAATATTTTTTGCTAATATCCAAATTCATATGTATCAATTCTTCTAAGTTTTGCTTATTCACATACATATCCAGAGCTGTTGAGTCCGTTTTGACTCATAGCGACTATGTATAGAGTTTCCAAGGAGTGAAGAGTGAAAATGTCATGGCTGTGTCCGGGGTACTTTACTCCTGGAACTGACATCTTTGATCTTTAACACGTTTAAAAGGTCTTTTGCAGCAGATTTGACTACTGCAGTATGCGGTATGATTTTCTGATTGCTTCTTCCCTGAGCAATGATTGTGGATCCTAGTAAAATGAAGTCTTCGACAACTTTATAGTCTTCCCCCCCCCCCATTTATCATGATGTTGTGAGTATTTTGGTTTTATTTACAGTGAGATGCAATTCATATTGAAGCCTGTAGTCTTTGATCTTTATCAATAAGTGTTTCAAGTCCTTGTTGCTTCCAGTAAGCAAGGTTGTATGATCTGAATATCACAGGTTGTTAATAAATCTTCCTTCAATCCTGCTATCATATTCTCTAATTGCTCAGCATACAGATTGAATTAATATGGTGAAAGGGTATACCTCTTGCTCTTAACTTTCCTGATTTTAAAACACTCGATAGCCCCTTGTTCTGTGTGAACAACTGCTTCTTAGTGTAGATATAGGTTCCTCATCTATACAATTAAGTGTTCTAGTCTTGGTATGGTGCTGTAGGATAAACACTGGAGTGTTTAACCACGAGATCAATTCAAACCCACCAGCTAGTCTTCATACAACATATACTGCTAACTACAGGGTTGGCAGTTCAAACCCACCAGCCACTTCTAGAAACCCTACATGGGGTCTTTATGAGTCGAAATCAACTCAACAGCACATAAAAACAACAAAATACCAATACTTGGCAATGACACCCATAGCTTTTTATGATCCACACAGTCAAATGGCTTTGTATAGTCAATAAAGCAGAAGTAAACATCTTTTGGTATCTTTGCTTTCAGCTAAGATCCAACTGATGTCAGCAACACTATCCCTAGTTCCACATTCTTTTCGGAATCTGGCTTGAATTTCTAGCTCTCCCTGTTGATGTACTGCTGCAATCATTTAAAAATTATCTTCAGCAAAATTTTTACTTGTACAAGATAGTGATGATGTTCTTCAGAGATTTTTTTTTTTTAATTTCATTGAATCAACTTTCTTTGGAATGACTATAAATCTGGGTCTCTTCCAATCAATTGGCCAGGAATCGTCTTCCAAATTTCTTGTCATAGATGAGTCAATGCCTCTGGACCTACATCCGTTTGTTGAAACATTTCAATTTGTGCTTCATCAGTTCCTGGAGTCATGTTTTTGTCAATGCCTTCAGTGCAGTTTGGATTTTTTCCTTCGGTACCATTGGTTATTGATTATGTACTGCCTTTTGAAACGGTTGAGCATCAACCAATTCTTTTTTGATACAGTGACTCTGTATATTCCATCCATCTTCTTCAGATGCTTCCTGAGTTATTCAATATTTTGTCCATAGAATCCTTCAGGATTGCAACCCAGCACTTCAGATTTTTCTTTAGTTCTTTCAGCTGAGAGAAACACTGGGCTTGTTCTACACTGTTGTTTTTCTAAATCCAGGTCTTTGCACATTCCATTTTAGTACTTGATTTTGTCTTCTTGAGCTGCCCTTGGAAGTGTTCTGTTCAGGTCTTTTACTACCTCCTTGCTTCCCATTGCTTTAGCTACTCTATGTTTAAGAGCACGTTTGAGTGTGTCTTTTGACATCTAATTTGTTGTTTTCTTTCATTCCTGTCTTTTAAATGACCTTTTGCTTTCTTCCTGTATGATGTTCTTGATGCCATCCCACAGCTGTACTGTTCTTCAGTCATTAGTGTCTAATGCATCACATCTGTTCTTGAGATGGTCTCTATATTCAGGCAGGATATGTTCAAGTTCACATTTTGGCTCTCGTGGGGTTGTTTTACTATTCTTCATCTTCAACCTAAAAACTTCCATATGGACAATCGATGGTTGGCCTATGTTCTTGTTTTGACTGATGATATTAAGGTTTTCCATTGTCTGTTCCTAGAGATGTAGTCAATTTGATTTCTTGTGTAATCCATCTAGTGAGATCCATGTGTATAGTTGTCTGTTATTTTGTAGGGGGAAAAGATATTTGCAATGAAAAAGGTTTTACACTTGCAAATTGTATCATGCTATCTCCAACATCATTTCTGTCACCAAGATCATATTTTCCAACTACTAATCTTTCCTCATTGCCTGCAACATTAATACCAATCAAAAGTAGTTTTCAGTGCATCTTGGTTGCATGTTTGATCAATTCCAGACTAAAGAATTTGGTAGAATTCCTCAGTTTCATCAGTTGCTTTAGTGGCTGATGCATACATTTGAATAATAATGGTATTATCTTGTCTTCCTTGTAGTGTATAGATATTGTCCAATCACAGATCTTGAAATACTCTCTTTGACAATGAATGTGATACCATTCCTCTTCAATTTCTGGTTTTAGTCATTAAATCATAGGATTATCTGGTTCAAAATGGCCA
Organism: Chrysochloris asiatica; assembly: GCF_000296735.1. Classification (NCBI taxonomy): domain Eukaryota; kingdom Metazoa; phylum Chordata; class Mammalia; order Afrosoricida; family Chrysochloridae; genus Chrysochloris; species Chrysochloris asiatica. The sequence continues at coordinate 22,209,220 of NW_006408523.1, read as the reverse complement.
AATACAAGTCCATTTCAGCTCATTAATGCCTAAGGTATCAATCTTTGCATGCTTCATGTCTTTTGTTATGAAATGTTACTAAATTTATACTTCGTACATTATTTTGTTGTTGTTGTTATGTGCCATCAAGTCAGTATTGACTCATAGCAACCCTCTGCACAACAAAATGAAGCACCCCCAAGTCTTGTGCCAACCTCAGCTTCCTTGCTATGTTTCAGCCCATTGCTGCTGCCATTGGGCTAATCCATTTCATTGGGGGTCTTCCTCTTTTTCTCTGACCCTCCACTTTACCCAACACGATATCCTTCTCCAGGGACTGGTGCCTCCAATAATATGTCCAAAGAATGAGAGATGAAGTCTGGTTATTCTTGTATATTATACAGTCTAGTTATTCATGTATATTGGCAGCTGTTTTTTTTTCTCATTTTCAGTTTGTATATCAATACATCAAAGTTGAAACTTCACTCCATTCATCTCATTAAGGTCAACTTTCTTTTGAAGAGACATCTTTTGATGTCTTCCAACTTGTGGAATTCATCTTCTATCATTGTATTTGACAATATTCCACTGCTATTTATAAAAATTTCAGCGACAAACCATTCACAAGTAGTCCTCGTCTCCTTCCCCCTAGTCTCTCTGAATCTGGAAGTTCAGCTGAAACCTGACCCTGCTGGTATTTAAAATATCAGTGACGTAACACTCAACATCATACTAGCCACAACAATATGACAAACTGACAGATGAATGGTCATTGTTTATGGTAGTTCTCCTTATGTTCAAATGCATTGCATAAAATAGTTCTTAATATTTACTCATTCATCACTAATGACTATAGGATCTATAATGCTATCCCTTTTCCCATTTAAATATTGACTACTACTGTTGGAAATAGACTTCTCACTTATTTTTATTCTTCTTCTTATACACTCTTTCTAAGTGCTGAGTTTATCAATTTGAATGTGAATCACTCTGAAATTTTTCAGTTTTCATAACAGATTAGAGATCATCTATTTACTAGAAACCAAATAAAACATCAACATATGGAAATAGTGTCATTAGAGGTAGAAAACAACTGCTTTATGGGTTATAGATGGGTTCTCATTGGAATTAGATTTACATATCTAGTATATGTCACCTAATGAGTTTAACTAATTTAAAATAATAATAAAACATATTTAAGTGTGTGTATGTGTATACACTAGTGTCGTGCTTCAAAGTAGGTATTAAGAAAAATATGTTTTCAATAATTTATACACAGTTTAACTACTATTAACTTACCAAAGCCCATTGCTTCAATAGTATGGACTGTGACTTGTAGTGATCCTAGAGGACAGAATAGAACTGCCCCAGAGTTTCCGAGGTTGTAAATCTTTGCAGAAGTCTGTACATCTTTCTTCTGCAGCACAAGAGTGGGTTTGAACTGCCAACTTTCAGTTAGTAACTGAACTCTTCACAATCAGGCCTCCTTACTTACTTAAATATGAATAAACCAATACAAATTCTTCATTGCAATGCTATGTCTATAAGAGAATATTTTTTTGCCCATTTAAATATGCCTTCTATTTGTTTTATTTATATCATAGTGTTTTCAATTTAGATTGAATTAACATAATCATCCACTGAGAATATTTTAAATTTTAAGGTAAATATTTTTTAAACTTTGGATCATTTCCTTAGCATCCTCCCACCTGACACATACACAGAACCATAAATAAGACCTAGTCCTAGAGAACATGTGTCTATAGTTTTGACTCATTCATTTATTCATTTAACAAATATTAGAATTTAACCCCAGGCTAATTGCACAAATGAATAAAACATGGTTGTACTATTCTGAGCCTCACAATACATTAGTGTTATAAACTGACTTGAAATTTTTCAGGGCAAATGCTAAACCACTTATTTATAATTTATAATCTATAAACTGATGACTACCAAATTATACAATTAGCCTTGACATTTATCCAGAACTGCCAAACCTGTGCTTAAAACTGCTTTCAAAGCATATTCACCCTGAATTCTCATAGCTACCTCACACTCCTAGGTAGATTGTGGTAGGCAGAATAGCTCCCAGAGATGTTCACACACTGATGTTTAAAACATGAGAATATACTATACTGCATGACAATAGGGATTTTACAGATACAATTATGATTGTTGTAGTTAAGTGGCGTCAAGTTGGGATACCATAGATATTGTCTGATGATTCCTGCATTCTGTTGGGTCGCCTCTCTTTGGAACGGGAACAAATGCAGATCTTTTCCAATGAGATGGCCAGGTAGTTGTCTTCCAAATTTCTTGGCATAGATGAGTGAGTATCTCCAGTGCTGCCTCACTTTGTTGAAAGATTCCAATTTGTATTCCATCAATTCCTGGTGCCTTGTTCTTTGCCATTTCCTTCAATGCACCTTGGACTTCCTCCTTCAGTATCATTGGCTCTTGATCATATGCTACCCCTTGGAATGGTTGAACATTAACTGTTTCCTTTTAGTCAGTGACTCTGTATTCCTTCCATCTTCTCTTGATGCTTTCTACATCATTGAATAATTTGCTCAGAGAATCGTTCAATAATGAAAGTCAAAACTTGAATTTTTTCTTCAGTTCCCTCAGCTTGAGAAATCCTTAGCATGTTCTTCCCTTTTGGTTTTCTAACTCCAGATCTTTGCTCATTTCATTGTAATATTTGACTTTTTCTTCTTGAGCTGATCTTTGAAATTTTCTGTTCAGCTCTTGTACCTCCTCATTCTCCTATTTGCTTTAGCATTCGTACACTAGAGAGCAAGTTTCAGAGTCTCTTCTCAAATCCATTTTGTTCTTTCCCTTCTCTCCTGTCTACGTGTGTATACACATGTATATGTATATATTTATATATGCATATGTTTATTTTGTCATTTGCTAATGAGTTGGTTCTGACTCATAGTGACCCTCTGTAGGATTTCTGAGGAACTGATGGTGAGTTTGAACCACTGACCTTGCAGTTGAAACCAATCTTGAGGTCGAGTGTGTGTCCTATGGCTCCACACCAGGACTCCATATATATACACACATACGCACATATGTATATGGACTCAGGTGTGGCACTGTAGCATCAGCACTGGAATACGCTGAAACCGCTTACCTTCTGTTTTGTAGTCCACTACTTATCCTATAGAGCCACCATTCTCTCCCTTTTGAGTATAAAAAGGAAATATTTCCTAACTTCTGTTTACAGTGTTAAATACTTTTCATTAATACGTGTTACTTTTTATTGCTAACTATTTCGACAAATTGGATGATTGCTAAATATGTATTTTTTTGTTTACACTCTAGAGAAATTAGTGTTAATTCTCACATTTTCAACAGAAAAAAATGGAGTTCTCAAATCCCCCTTAACTTTCTACTTAGACCTAATAAACTTTTTCTCTCAATGTCATTTTGAAGTTGCAATTATATGAACAGATTTCTCACTCCAAAGAATTAGTGAAGCATGACTTTACTGGACAAATGTAGGGTACTGTGTGTGTGTGTTTCAGTTCTCTATCTAGAGAATCAGATGTCTTCACTGTAGTTGCTCTGTTTGACTCTGATTGACTTAGATGCCCACCAACTGTTTGCCAAACCTGCGGTGAATTGAATTACACTGGAAGGGATGAGAAAAAAGGAAGAAAGGGAGCAACTTTACAAGTAGGCGTGTTTCTCGCAGTTGTGAACCCAGTATTTTTATATAAGCGGGCATTACATTGTGACATCTGTTTAGACATGGAGGATAAACATTTTATATTTAATGTATTTGCATTGCAGCATGCTGGTTTTACATTAGAGCTCTGTAAATTCTGATGGCAGTGAGTCATACTCTTCCCTTCAGTATGGAACCATATTTCTCTGTCAGTGTGGGCTTTGGAACCTGATTCGAGATAACTTTCTGTGTAGCACAGAGCAACACAGCCAAAACTAATCATATGCAGGGCAAATGTAATTCAAATTCTTAGAATATTTCTTAGTTTATTTAGTGTTTACTGAGCAAAACTACTGTGCTAGCTCATATAGCTAAAGTTAGTATAAATTAAAGAAATTAGGTATTTAATATTCTCTGGAAATTAAAATTCATAGAAGGAAACAAAGACAAATACATTAAATACTTTAACAAACAATATTTATTTAGCAATTTGTGTAGTACCTGAACAAAGACCTATGGTTGAAAATATGAATAAGATTCTTTCCTACCTACAAGATACTAAGTGCATGTTGCTGTTGTTAGGTGCCCTTGAGTCAGTTCAAACCCATAGTGACTCTATGTCCAACAGAACAAAACACTGCCTAGTCTTGCACCATCCTCACAATTGCTGTTACTTAAGCCCATTGTTGCTGCCATTGTGTCGATCCAGCTCATTGGGGATCTCCCTCTTTTTCACTGACCTTCCACTTTCCCAAGCATGATGTCCTTCTCCATGGACTGGTCCCAACTAATAATATGTCTGAAGTATTAGAAATGCAGCCTGTTCTTCTTGTCTTGCAAGGAGCATTCTGGTCATACTTCTTCCAACACAGATTTGCTTGAACGTCTGACAGTTCGTGGTACCTTCAATATTGTTCATCATAGCTCAAATGCGTCAATTATTCTAGAGTCTTCCTTATTCATTGTCCAACTTTCACATGCATATAAGGCTATTGAAAACACCCTGGCTTGTGTCATCTTTGCTCTTCAACACTTCAAAGAGTTGTGCAGAGATTTGCCTAATGCAACATGTCATTTGATTTCTTGACTGCTACTGCTATGAATGTTGATGATGGATCCAAGGAAAATGAAGTATTTGACAACTTCAATGTTCTCTTCTTTTATCATGAAATTATTTATTGGTCCAATGGTAAGGATTTTGCTTTTATTTACATTGAAGTCCAACCCATACAGTAAGTATTTTAACTCTTTTTAGTTTTTTAGCAAGCAAAGTTGTATCATCTACATATCACAGGTTGTTAAATGAGCCTTGCTCTAATCCTGATGCCACATTTTTCTCCATATAATCCAAATAATTTCTCAATAACGTCTCAGCATACAGATTGGTGAAAGAATGCCACCCTGGCATATGTGTTTCCTGATTTAAATCATTCAGTGTCAGCTTGTTGTGTTTGAACAATGCCTCTTAGTCTGTGTACAGGTTCCTCATGAGCACAATTAATTGTTCTGGAATCCTCATTATCCACAGTGTTGTCCATAGCTTGTCATGATTCACACAGTCGAAAGTCTTTGCATAATCCAATAAAGCACAGGTAAGCATCTTTCTGGTAGTCTCTGCTTTCAGCCAAGATCCATCTAGTGTCAGCAATTTTATCCCTCATTCCATATTCTCACCTGAATCTGGTTTAAGCTTCTGGCCGTTCCCTGTCTATGTACTGTTGGAGTCAGTTTTGAATTACCTTAAGCAATATTTTTCTTGCATGTGATACTAATGATATTATCTGATAATTTCTTCATTCCACTGGAGTACCTCTCTTTGGAATGGTCATAAAAATAGATCTCTTCCAATCAATTGGTCTTTCAAATTTCTTGACATAGATGGATGAGTGCCTTCAATGCTGTGTCAGTTTGTTGTAACATTTTAATTTGTATTTCATCCGTACCTAGAGCTTTGTTCTTCGCCAAAATCTTCAGTGCGCATTGGACTTCTTTCTTCAGTACTGTTCACTCTTGATGATATGCTCCCTCTTGAAATAAATGAGCACTGACTATTTCATTTTGCTACAGTGACTCTGTGTACACCTGTCATCTTCTTTTGATACTTTATGCATAATTCAATATTTTGCCCACAGAACCCTTAATTATTTCAAATTAAGCCTTGATTTTTTCTGCTGTTCTTTCAGCTTGAGAAATGCTGAATGTGTTCTTCCCTTTTGATTTTCTGATTCCAGGTCTTTGCACATTTTATTATAATATTTGAGTTTGTCTTCTTGAGCTGCCCTTTGAAATTTTCTGTTCAGCTCTTTACCTCCTCATTTCTTCTGTTTGCTTTAGCATTTCTATGCTTGAGAGCACATTTCTCAATGTCTTCCGACATCCATTTGGTCTTTTCTTTCTTTCTTTCCTTCTTAATGACCTTTTGATTTCTTCATGTATGATGTTCTTGATGTCATCCCACGCGATTTCTGGTTTTTGGTCATTAGTATCTAATGGATCAAATCTGTTCTTCAGATGATCTCTAAATTCAGGTGGGATAGATTCCAGATCATTTTTTGGCTCTTGTGGACTTGTTTTCATTTTTTTCAGCTTTAGCCTGAGTTTGCATATGAGCAACTGATGGTCTCTCCTGGCCTTGTTTTGGCTGATGGTATGGAGCGTTTCCACCATCTCTTACTATAGATGGAGTCAATTTTATTTTTGTATATTCCACAGAGCATGTTAATAGAAAACTTAAAATATTAACAAATAATTATGATATTGTGACACAAGTATTATAATAAGGGTTCTATATTGACATATTCGTGTTGAAGTTTAGGATAGATAATTACAAACCATTTGAACCAAAACAGATAGACCATTGACCTTAGTTTGACTGGCTCATGTAGCATGCCTTTAATACCAGAATTGAGACAGCTTTACTGAGGAAAATCAAATTTAACCTTCAAACTGCTGCAGATATATGTATCGGGAAATTTTGATGTTCAATCTTTGGCTAGGTTTCAAAGTAGGTCAGCAATGAAAATTATTCTGAAATTATCCTATTGTTATACTGTAATAGGGAAGTGTATTATACATTGGTGTACCTCAGTCCCAATTCTTGGCTTCCCCAAATTATTGAACATCATGAGCGTAGGAACTGTTACGGATAGGAGGTTTATAGGCAGGTGACTCTTTGGGGAATGTGGCGGCTCTGTAGGATGAGACTGGACTGTTAAACATAAGGTCTGAGGTTCATGCCCACCAACTGCTCTGAGAGAGAAACATGGAGTTTTCTCCTCTAGCAAAGATTTGCAGTTTCAGAAATTCAGGGTCATCATGAGTTGGAATCGACTCAACAGTGCTTAGCAACAACAAGTGATCCATTCCAACTACCTCCTTAAATTAGGAGACTGGGAATGGAGTGGTAGAGACTGAGCCAGAAATCTATGTGACCACTGCACAGTCCACCAGCTCAATTATTCTTTTTATGAAAATGATACCACCTGCTCTTACAGGGGCAACTTTTCCTCACAGTGTATATTTCAACTAGAGCACTAACATGGATTCTCAGGACCTGGTAAAAATCATTTCACTGTTTGCTTTGCTTCGTTATTTTTGCTTTGCTTTCTACTATGTTTGGTTTCTTGTTTGTTTTCTCATCTTTTCCCTTATTCTAGATTGTGATTTTGCTGGTATGAAGGTGTTTATGCATGTGTTTATATTTTTATTCTGGTGGCACAGTTACACAATCATTGAAAGTTTTTCTTTGTCAAAAAAAAAAAAAATCCACTCGATGCATTCTGATAAGATTTTAATTCCTATCACTAGTACTTAATTTTGTTGTTTGTTGTTGTTAGTTGCTGTCAAATCAGTTCCAACCCATAGCAACCTTGTTTAGGGTTTTCAAGGAGTGGCTGGTGAGTTTGCACCATCAACCTTTTGGTTCAAAGCGACTTTGCAGTCTAGTGCATTAAGCCACAGTGCCACACCAGCATTTAATTTTAAGCAATTCATTTTAATCAGGCACATGCAGGTTTATGTGCTGAACTGCAAGGTTGGTTTGAACCAGAAGATCAGTGGTTCAAGATCATCAGCTGCTCCTCAGAAACCCTACATAGGCTCTCTGTGAGTAGGAATCGACTTGATGGCACTTAACAACAACTGGTTACACACACACAAACAAAACAAAAACAGAAAGATTCCATGTTCTTAGAAGGAATCCTCATCTCAAGCAAATTTAATACAGGAAATTTGTGGTCCCTGTTGTTTGGGGCCATCAAGTCGGTTCTGTCTCGTAGTGACCCTGTATAGGGTTTCTAAGGAACATCTGTTGGGTTTGAAATGCCAGCCTGTGGTTAGCAGTCCAGTGCTTATCTTACTACCAGCAATATTAAGGACTACAGCATCTGCATGGTCACAGGTGACTGTTTAGAAAGGGGTTCTAACATTAGCGAAAACGCTTCAAGTTCTACAGTGCTTAATAAAGGAAATGGTTTCTTTTTTTGATCAATTTTCAGAAGATATCAACCTTGACTTTGATCTAATTCTAAATTGGAATACAGTCGATAATGAAATTTTCAGCTGTATTTCAAGTCGTGCCAAATTATGATTAAATATGATTCAGTAGAATTAAAAAATGTTTTGAATTAAGTCATAACATAGGATTTCTCTTTTGCAGTATTACTTGTTTCATTCATTTGAGTACTGTTTCTGGTTAGTGACTTTTAAAAGGCTACGTAACCTTAAAATTTTTAAATATATTTTAATTTATAAAATCTATAAAGACTATGTGCAACATAATAGACTTAATTTATAAATATGTGGTATTTAAATAAACTTCTTTAAGGCAATAAATAAATCAAGCTTTAATTGGTAGACGGTCTGAATATGACTAATGATAATGATTATTTATGATGCTTTTTAGGGAAAAGGAGAAAGTATTTTATTTCAAGGTCACAATGTTCAATGATAAGAAAATTGAATTTTGCAAAAGAATCATGCTTAATGTGCCTGTGAGATCAGATAACCAGTAAGTGTTTGAGAGGAAAAGGTTTGAAATTAAATTTTCATATTTCCCCATCTCTCAATTTTTTTATGTTTGTTAAGGACCATGGAATTGGTTCCGACTCATAGTGACCCTGCACAGGGTTTCTGAGGCTGCAAACCTTTACGGGAACAGAAAGCGTTATGTTTCTCCCACTTCGTACCTTTATAGCTGCTGCATCCCATTTCAGGTAGCCAATGTCTAAGTTGTACATCCCTATCAACTCTGTACAGAGGAGATAGGTTTGATCCTTAATGTGAAGACTACTTCCCTGTTGATTGGTATTTTGAGCTACCAAATCTATAAGGATAGGTTAAGTTCATAAAATTGTAACAATTTACAATTTACTTGCTTCCCTTATCAATTTTCTTTATCTTCCTCTAGTTGAGGTCTGATCATCAAGCCATGAAAGCTAGGTCAAATGGGTACTATCTGCAGGTTTGGGTATTCTTGTGCATCCCCCTCCAATTCATATCAGCTGGATGCTTCACTCTCAGCTCTAGCTCTCCGTGGCTAGGTTAGTGTCTGTGGGCTCAGGAATTCTCAAATCTCTCCAACAAGTCTTTCCTCTTCTCTCTCTCATGTCGAGGTCAACAGAAGTCTGTGGAATGTGATCATACTCAGACCATATCTTCATTGTTGCCTTTCCCCCACTTCCACTCATATGTAGGTCAACATGGTCGCCAGCAAGTTTATATGCCTGTTCATGTGCTCCCTTTGAGTTTCAAAAGGGGAAGGTTGGTCCTGAAGGGACTTGATTGCTTGTCTGGATTGCTCTCCATCCCCAAAACAGCTCGCTTGTTCTTACAATAGCCAAACAGACTGCTATCTTATTTTTTTCCTGCTGGTGTTTCTTTCAAGAGGTATATTCTGTTTCTGTAGCCATGGTGGGCTGGTCTGCATTCTGCATGTCCTTTCAAATGGAAATGTCCCACTTCAGAAGGCTCTGGATGGGGCTCAGGATTCCACCTAAGATACTATACACAACAAAGTCTCTGCAAGAAGCCTGTTTCAATAGGCAAGTTCTAGAACCTCTTTTAGATATTCTAATCAGTTATAGGATGAAAAAGAAAGACATTTTAAAAAAATTAAACACGTTTCAATGTTTCTTCAATAGGTGACATGTGACTTTGCATATCTAGCACTTTGAATGCAGAAACAAATTAAATAATTTCACAAAGTATAGTATAAGGAGGCTTCAAAAAGTTCATGAAAAAGTGGAATTGGACTATACTGGATTTTTTTCCCCAGAAATTTTTTTAAGGACTCTGGTAGCGTAGTGGTTATGAATTGGGCTGCTAATCTCAAGGTCGGCAGTTCAAAACTACCAACTGTTCTTCACATCAAGGATCAAACCTATCCCCTCTGTACACAGAGTTGATAGGGATGTGCAACTTAGACATTGGCTACCTGAAATAGGGTGCAGGATCTATAAAGGTGCAAAGTGGATGGCTTACAAGTTTTCAAGACAGAGTTTAGTTTCAGAGAATGCGGGGGCTGGTAGAATCCCCACAGAATAGTTTTCATCTTGTCTACCTAGGTTTGATGACAGGAGATGGAGATAGGATTCATTAGATTAAATAGTGAGTTATTGTTATCATGACTAATTGCAATTGTCACAACTGTAAAGGTAAAACAAAAAGGGGGGAATAGTTAATCTCCCATCCCAGGAACAGAGGACTGTAAGACCATTAAGAGAGAAGAGCATGAGCAGAACATGGGACACTAACCAGAGAAGCAGCGACTCCAGAGATGGAGGCAGAGGTGTTGACATGGAGAGAGAGAGCAACTGAAGACTCTAGACTCGTGGAAAGAGTAAGGCTGTGTGCTCGTGGCCAGGAGACTGGCTTGCAGAATGCACCCTTTGGTTGTTTAAACAATTATAGATATTGTGTGTGTTTTTGTGTGCATCAAAGTAAAAAAAAAAAAAGTATTTAAAAAAAAAAACCCACAGAGAAAATAAAAGCAAATACTGTTAACCAATGATTCATGGAAGTGATTGTAATCATTGCAATGACACAAAATACGATAGGTTAAGTGTAAGTTCTCCCATGTAAACTATCACTCAGTTCACAATAAAAGCTTAAAAAATAACAACAACAACAACAACAACAAAAGCAAAAACCTCGTAGGGGGGAAAATATGTTTGTTTTATTGAATAGGCAAGTTTCTGTTTGTAACCCAAATGTAAAAAGCAATAAGATTGAGCAGACTTTTTGTAAATTTTGTTGTCATAAAGGACATGGTGCCATGATCCTGGTCCTCATTTCTATCAGAGGATACTTTAGACTGAGTGACTCAGGAGGCATTGTGTACTGGACTTGTATTATTTCATTGTAGTATTTTCCTAGAATCTATCTTCCAACTGACACAACTTTTACATGTTAGGTTTCTGCATTGGGTCAAAGATAAGCAAGCATTCCAGAGTTGCTACCTCATTTTAACTTGAGGTGCTCTAGCAGCAGCTATAGCACTGGATTGTTAACTGCAAGATCGGCATGTAATAACTTGTTTAGTTTGACCCCGCCTCCACCCCCAAGGTTTTCCTGGTTGTTTTCTACCTCAATCCCATTCAAGTCTTATACCCCATGTATAAACCTTAACTAGTTAGTCTTTTGTCATTAATACCTTGGCAGTAGTTATCATTCTTACATTCCCACTAACAAGTCTCAGATACAAAATCATTTCAACATTCTCTGCCTTCTTGTCAGCTTGTCTATCTTGTCAGAAGATCCCCTCACCTATTCTTCAGAATACAAATGTCTATTGAAATAATCCATTGATTTCTGTACCTGTAATAGCTATTCGTATCTGAAGCGTGTAAACAATCTGAAAATTCAGCAGCATTCACCCTCAACTCAACTCGCTTTCCATCACTTTGCTCTCCTTTTCCTTATTTTTCACAGAAAACTGTCTCAATGTGGTGGTTAGCATTGTTAAATCCACTTCTTCCACAGTATATTCATGTTCTACAATCTTCCTACAAGTCCTCTAAAACTGTTTTACCTAGGGTCACCAATGACCAGAGGATTGTGGAGTGCATTAGATATTTTCCATTTTTATTATAGTTTATTTTCCTGAAACATTTTCCTATTATTCATCATAACCTCTATTTAAAACCCTTTTGTAGTTTGGTGTCAATGGTAAAATTCACTGTCAATTTTCTTCCTGACTCTCAAACAGACATTTATCCGATTTTTTTCTCCCTCTTCTTCTGTCCGCAACCGGATATGCTATTAGGTTCTGATCACATCGTACAATGTTGTTGTTGTTGTTAAGTGCAATCAAGTCAGGTTATGCTCAAAGCGACCCTATATAAGGTTTCAGCAGAGAGATTGTTTTGAAGCTGGTAGGTTCAAGTCTACCAGTCGCTCCCTGGAAACTCTATACAGGGTCGCTATGAGTTGGAACTGACTCAGTGGCACTTAAAACAGATGAACCCTGATGGCACAGTGGTTAAGTGCTCATCTCAATCAAAAGGTGTACAGTTCAAGCCCACCCATCAGTTGCTCTATGGGAGAACGGTGTGGCAGTCTGCTTCCATAAAACTGTACTTGGAAACCCCATGGGACAATTCTACTCTGTCAGAATTGATTGCACATGAGTGGGTATAATTCCTAGGATTTTCATGTTATAGTGAAAATATTATCTTTTAAATTTGTTTTAAAGATTCCTTATTTTAATTAAAGGAAAAATTTGTCTGAGAATGAGAACTATTCCCTAATTTGTATTAGAATTGTTTTAGAATATCTCTCCTGAAGTGGTGTTTTGACCATTGCATGGCAAAATTCCTCTATGATATTTTTATATTAAGTGACAAAATGGGTTTCCTATGATTGTTGTATTGTTTTATACATATATATTTAAAAAGCAACAAACCTTGGGCATGTCCTCAAAACATATTTTAAAGAAGTCAATTCTGTGACAAGCTAAGACAATATAGTTTAAGTTTGTAGACTTCTGGTGATCTATTTGACCAAGGCTGAACTTTGTAATACCCAAAGGAGTGGCAGCCTTCAGATGCTTTTCTGTAACTATTGCACTTGGGTGTGTTTACTAAATCTGCTTCTATTTGGTAATACTTTTAGATTTTTTTGTTGTTGTTGTTATTATAAAGGCTCATACAATTCTTAACAAATTTCCAGTGGAAAAAAAAAGTCCTAAAAGAAATATCTTGCATATAGCTTTTTATGTTTCAATATTATAAAATGAGAGGATATTATCTCTCCTAACAATTATTGCCGCTGTGTGCCGTGGAGTCAGTACCGACTAATAGTAACTCTGTATGTAGTTTTTGAGGCTGGAAGTCTTCATGGGAACAGAAAGCCTCATCTTTCTCCCAAGGGGGATTAGTGTGCTCAAACTGCCAACCTTATGATTAGCAGTCTCACTCTTATCCTACAGCATCACCAATTGTTGTTGAATGCTGTTGGGCTGATTCTGATTCATGATGACCCTGTATAGGGTTTTCAAGAAGTTGCCGGTGGGTTTGAACCACCGACATTGAAGTTAGAAGTCCAGCGTTATCCTGCAGTGCCACAGTAGTACTCCTAAACAACTGTTGTTGTCATTATTAAGTGCTGTCAAGTCAATTCCGAGTCATAGCAACCCTGTGTAAGGTTTCCGAGGAGCAGCTGGTGAGTTTGAATGGCCAGTCTTGAGGTCCAGCACATTATACTGCAACTGATAAATTCATATTGCCTGGCAACATTGTATTATTGAGCCATTATTGTATTCTGAGAAAGGAGGAAAGGGAAACATCTGTCAGATGCATACTATATGCCAAACATTATTGGTGTGGTAGAGTCCTGGTGTGGCACTTCAGGTTAATGCGCTGGACTGCAAAGTCATTTGAACTGCAAGGTTGATGGTTCAAGCTCACCATCTACTCCTAGGAAACCCTATACAGGGTCAATATGGGTCAGAACCAACTCACCGGCACTTACCAAACTTGACTGGCCTTAGCAACAACAACGTTTATGTTAAAGTATTTTATAGCAGAAGATATTGGAATTAAACTTTTGAAAATCAAACCTTGTTCAAATTATATATTTACCTTTTGTTGATTTATTTACCTTATGTATTTACTTACTTCATGGAATAATGAAATAAAGTGCTTGAGAAAAACATTTCTTTAACTTTCTAAAACCATTGGCTAAAGTCACAAGTCGTAAACAAACTGAGTTTATAAATGTTTCTTTGCTAAGTTTGTTCCCTTCGGTTTGGATAAGCTTAGAATACGTAAACTGGAGCTGTATTTAGAATACAAGTATTATACAATTTATTTTTTAAACGGTATAAAAATTACATATTTGGTTATAGGAATTCCCTCTTTGCCTGCTAATTAGAGTTCAGACTTTGCCTGCTCAGTTCTTCCCTGTCCCTAGTCTCTGAAATGACATTACCGTTGGCTTCATGACAGCTGATTTGCTCTTTTGTGATGCCTTATCAGTGCAACAGAGTCCTGGTGTGGGGCTGTAAGATAAGACCTGACTGGGAACCCCAGGGTCCACAGTTCATGCCTACCAGCTGCTCCTCAGAACCCCTATATAGGTAGCTATGAGTCAGAACTGACTTGATGGTACTCAACAATAAATCAGTACAATGCTAAGAGGAAATTCAGACTAGCAAAGTAGAAGAGAGGGGAATACAGATTGAGAAGCTGTATTTGGACAAGATCTGGGGGAGTTTTATTCTGGGAAAGAAAAAAAATGCATAGTTAATGGGTGATTATGAAATTAACTACAGAAATAGATGGATAAAAAAGAATGTAAGGGTCTGTCCTTTATATTATACATCCCTTCTGGATATTATAAAATATATGTAGAGCCTTGAGCTATTTTAAGATTAAATTGTTCAATGTTTTAAAAAAAACTAGAATGTTATATCATATGACTATCTGCCTAAGCACACATATATATATTATCCTAAGGTTCTAGGAGAGAAAATGTTGAAACGTGTTATGCTGGAGGCATTGTGGAAGGCATTGGGGGTCTAGGGTCAAGTGTTTGCCATGAGTCATATCCCAGCTCTGTCATAATCGGCTTTACCTCTGAGGATGAACTGAACTGCTCCACCTCTGAGGAGAAATTGAACTCCTTCACCTCTGAATATAGCCAGTGGCTATAATGTGATGGGACAGTGATGGGAATCAGACTGGCAGCTGTTTGAATCTCAGCTTTGCTAGGCAGCATTATGAAGTGTCCTGAGCGAGTTGCTTAACCAAAGCCTCAGTGACCTAATGCAGCAGGCTGAAAAGCCATTTGAACTGCAAGGTCAGCAGTTCAAACTCACCAGCTGCTTCTCGGGAACTCTATACAGGGTCGCTACCGGTCAGTATCGACTCGACAACAGCACTTAACAACAACAACCCTTAGATTGTTTTATGGTTTATTCATGCAATTTATGTAAAGTGCTCCACACAATTGTTTTTAGGTCATTATGGAGTCATGGTGTGCCGCTGTGGGTAAATTAGCTGGACTACAAAGTCAGTTTGAACCTCAAGGTTGATGGTTCAAGCTCACCAGCCACTCTTTGAAACTCTATACAGGCTCACTGTGGATTGGATCAAACTAGATGCCCTTAACAACAGCAACAATGGTCATTATTGACATGTATATGTATATAGGAGTCCTGGTGTGGCATTGTAGAATAAGCACTGGACTGCTAACCATAATGTCAGCAGTTCAAACCCACCAACTGCTCTGTGGAAACCCTCTTTAAGATCGGTATGAGTCAGAACTGACTCGATGTCACTTAACAGTAGTATACATGTATGTGTTTACACACACACACACACACCTATATAAAAACTGACAGAAAGAAATGGACTCAGTAAACTCTGAAATGCATAATTCCCAAAGTCACAGACATTTATAAGATATATTCAGGAATTCTGTAGGGGAAAATATAGAACTTTGCAGCATATAAAATATAATACATATATTATGCAATATTTCTGAAAATTCAAGTTTCAGAAAGCATATTTTGTTGGTTAGCACTGTCTGAAATATGCAAGTCTTTGTGGACCATGAAAGGAAGAATGAACCCTCTAAGTAGCGAAGAGAAATAGCTGCCACTCGGTGAGGATTGTAAATGAACAGAATATTCTATTCCAACATCTGGAATATAAAAAGTAAATAGTCCTGCAGGAATACATAGTGTGTTGCCTTCTCCAAGGAAGAGCATTAAAGGAATTGTCTAAATTATCTGAAGCTTCATGCACATGTGCCAGATGTGGCTGGCATTCTCCTAACTCTGCGTGGCTGCTTCCAAATCAATACTTCACCACCTCTGTGAAAATCATGCCATGAGGCCTTAAATCCCTCCATTTTTCAAAGGAGTCTACTTCACAGGAGGGTGCATCTGCATTTTAAGGAAAACTCTGGATATAGGCTCTGTTTTGTTTTTTGTTTTGTTTTTTTTTCCCCTGCTCTCATTCTCAGTGACTTTAGTGCCTTTGTGAAAAATGCATCCAGCAGCCTAACTTTACAGTTTATCGATCTCTGTATCTTCAGTAACATGTATTCCCATTCTAATTTAGCCACCCACTCTCACTGACCTATCACAAATCACGACATCTTCTGTAGTTAGTCCACATCACGGTGTCAACTCTGTTTAAAACTCATGCTTTGACTTCAATTCCTTATCTTGCCACTGCTATCATTTAAAAAATTATCTGTAGACATATTATTTGATCTCACAGAGCAGTATTAGCATGATTTTTTATATGATTTATATGAACCTCATGGGTCCTTCTTACCTTTAGTTATTTTCCAACTATGTCATAAGCACCTCATATCCTTTGCAACGTGGAATGTAAAATTCAATTAGAAGTACACCAGTTCCAAATGAATCCATCATCTGCCATCCCAGGTTCTGCACCTCTCTCTTCAAGAGTGGAAATAGCATTAATGTAGATATGGTCACGCTAAGCGATTCTCTGAATCCTGCATCTTCTCCTCAGTGCTACACATGCATCTTGATACTTAGCTAATTGAACTCAAAGAAGATTGACTGAGAGACTAAATGGTGGCGATTTCAGTAGACATGATTTCCTGCATGCTATAATGGCTGAGTTAAGGAGCTCTGGTAGCGTAGTGGTTACGAATCGGGCTGCGAACCGCAAGATCAGCAGTTTGAAACTATCAGCTGTTCTGCGGGAGAAAGATGAGGCTTTCTGCTCCTGTAAAAATTTACAGCCTCGGAAACCCTATATAGGGTCGCTATGAGCCGGAACTGACTCCACGGCACACAACAATAACAACATAATGGCTGAGTTAGATGCACGAGTGATGTGTCCCACAACAACTTCTACTTTTTCTGTCTCCACATCTGCAGCCTATATTACAAATGCTTTTTACTCGATTTTCTCCATGAACAATAAATTTCATGGTTGTAAAACAAAGATTGAGTCTACTTTTTGCCACTGTATTTATAGCTTAGCAAAGGTCTTGGCACATGGTTCATATTCAATGAATATTTGCTGAGTGAATTGCCCTCAGTTTTCTTACCAGATAAATATCAATTCTTGCCAAGCCTCTTCAAGCCCACCTTCTCTTTCCAGAAATGGCATATTGATTTGTTTTCTTTTTTTCTTTTCATATGAATACTTTTAATTCCTTTTTTTCTTGTTATGTTTTTATTGTGAATTGAGTGATAGTTTACATGGGAGAACATCGGTTTTATACGCATCATTTCATTGTAATGATTGCAATCTCCTCTGTTCATCATCGTTCAATAGTATTTGCTTCTATTTTCTCTGTTTCTTTTCTTCTTTTTGTTCGTGGGGGGGAAGGGTGTTCATAAAAACACCCAGGAATGCATAATCATTTAAACAACCAAACCGCACATTCTGTAAGCCTGCCCCCTGGCCATGAGCACAGCCTTTCTCTTTCCATGAGTTTAGAATCCTTAGCTGCTCTATCTCTCCATGTCATCATCTCTGCCTCCATCTCCGGTGTCCCTGCTTGTCTGGATTGTTGATGCTAAATGCCATCCAGTTGATTCTAACCCATAGCGACCATGTATAAGGTTTGTGAGGAGAAACTGGTGAGCTTGAACCACCGACCTTGCAGTTCAAATGGCTTTGCAGTCTGGCGCATTAACCCACAGTGCCATACCAGGAATATGCTTCTCTGGGTTGTTGTTGTTGTTGTTATGTGCCATTGAGTCGGTTCCAACTCATAGCAACCCTGTACAGGGTTTCTGAGGCTGTAAATCTTTACGGGAGAAGAAAGCCTCATCTTTCTCCGGCAGAACAGCTGGTAGTTTTGAACTGCTGACTTTACGGTTCGCAGACCGATTCATAAGGGGCCCACATAAAACGCATGCTCTTCTCCCTTGATGGTCCTAGGTTCCTCTGTTTCAGAGATGTAAGATTACCTACTCCCCTTTTGTTACAGAACTTCTACCTCTACAGTTGTGACAGTCACAATTAGTCATGATAACAATTACTCACTATTGAACCATAAGACTCTTATTCTCATCTCCTTTCACCAGATCTGTCCAGACAAGATGAAAACTCTTCAGTGGGGATTCTATATTCCCCCACACAGTCTGAAACTAAACTCCCTCTTTAAAACTTGTAAGCCAGTCACTTCATGCGTTTATAGCCCCACCATTTTAGGTAGCCAATGTCTAAGTTGGCATATTCTGTTTAATGAAAATAGGAAAGGAAGACTTTAACTCCCTGTATTTTTTGCTCTATTTCCATTCTGTGTTAGTTAATTTAAACTGGGGGGGGGGGACAGGGTAAGTGACCTGTCCTTTCATTCAAGTATATGTGTGTTTTTTTTAATCCAGATAGTGATTACTTTAGATGGTATTTATACTGCCCTCGAGAAAAATCCCACATAATTTAAAATCAGTATATTGCATTAGAGAAGTCTACTGCATGAGACCTTTTTAAAGTGTTTAAGAGGAAGATGTCACTTTGAAGACTACACGATGTGCCTGACCTAAATTATGGTATTTTCAATTGCCTCATATGCATGTGAAATCTGAGTAATGAATAGGAAAACCAGAGAAGAATTGATTCATTTGCATTAAACAACAATATCGCATTTTAGACAGTAAATATCAGTGCCTCATCTCGAAGTCTATGTCTAGTCAATTGTTTAGCAGGGTTGTTATTGTTCTTAAATGTCAATAAATTCTTTCCACATCATATTGACCGTAGCTGAAACAGAATGGAAACACAGCCCAATTCTGTGCCATCCTTACAATCATTCCTAAGCCTGAATCCACTACTGCAGTCACTTTGTCAGTCTACCCTGTTGAGGCTCTTCCTCTTTTTTCAATGACCATCTACTTTACCAAGCATGATGTCTTCCTCCAGGGAAAGGTCCCTCTTGATAACGTGTTCCAAGGTACATGAGATGAAACCTCACCATCCTTACTTCTAAGGAGCATTCTGGCTGAACTTCTTCCACAATAGATTTGTTTATTCTTCTGGCAGTTTGTGATATATCCAATAATCATCTCCAAAATAATTGATCAAAGACATTGATTCTTTCGTTTTCTTTATTCATTGTCCAGTTTTCAGAATATTAAAAATACTATGGTATGTAGCAGGCCCACCTTAGTCCTCAGAGTGTCATCTTTGATTCTTTCTACTTTAAAGAAGTCTTTTGCAGCACATTTGCCAGATGAAATACTGCCTACATGAGAACTGACAGTAGATCTATGTAAAATGAAACCCTTGACAAGGTGAATGTTTTCTCCATTTATCATGATGTTGCTTGTTGGTCCAGTAGTAAACATTTTTTGTTTTCTTTATGTTGTGGGATAGTCCATAGTGAAGATTATAGTCTTTATCAGTAAGTGTTTTAAGTCCTCTTCACTTGAAATGACAAAGGTTGGATCATGTGCACATAGAAAACTGTTAATGAGTCTTCTTTTGTCCTGATGCTTTATTTTTACTCATGTAATCCAGCTTCTTAAATTATTTGCTCAGTACACAAACTAAGTAAATATGGTTGATGGACAGCTTTTCTGATTTTAAACCAATAACTATTCCCTTATTGTGTTCCAATGACTGCCTCTTGATCTATGTTCAGATTCCTCATGAGCATAATGAAATGTTCTGTACTTCCTGTTCTTTGCAATGTTATCTATAATTTTTTTTTTTAATAGTTCACACCATCGAATGCCTTTGTATAGTCAATAAAACACATGAAGACATCCTTCTGGTATTCTTCGCTTTCAGCCAAGATCCATCTGACATAAGCAATGATATCCCTCTTTCCAAAGGCCATTAACTCTATTTGGGAGATGATCTTTAAATTCAGGTGGGATGTATTCAAGGTCAAACCCATTAGCTGCTCCTCAGAAACTCTATACAGGTTCACTATCAGTCGGAAACAAGTGAACAGCACTAAACAACAACAAGATATTCAAGGTTAAACTTTGGCTGCTGTTGCTGATAGGTGCCACTGAATCCGTACCAACTCATAGTGACCCTATGTAAAACAGAATGAAACACCACATGACCCTGCACCAACTTCACAATCTTTGCTACATTTGAGCCTGTCACTGCTGCCAGAGAGTCTTGGTGTGGCACTGTGGTTTAATGTGCTGGAATCCAAAGTTGGTTTACGTTGCAATGTCAGCAGTTCAAGCTCACCAGCCATTCCTAGGAAACCAAAAACAGGGTCGGTATGGATTGGAACCGACTTGATGGATATTAACAACATTGCTGCCACTGTGCCAATCCATCTAGTTGGGGGTTTCCTCTTTTTCTCTGACCTTTCATTTTACCAAACATGATATCATTCTCTCAAGAACTGGTCACTCTTGACAATCTGTCTAAAGTATGAGAGACAGTCTGACCATTCTGGCTTCCAGAGAGCACTCTGACTGTACTTCTTCCCACACAGATTGAGTTATTCTTTTGGCAGTCTATGGTACTTTTAATATTCTCATCTAACCAGCTGAATGCATCAATTCTTCTACATCTTCCTTATTCAATGTTCAATACCATGGCTTGGGTCAGGTGCACCTTAGTCCTCAAACTGACATCTTTGCTCTTCAACACGTTAAAGAGGTGTTGTGAAGCAGATTTGCCTAATGCAATATGTCATTCAATTTCTTGACTCATGTTTCCATAAGTGTTGATTGTCTGAGCAAAAATGAAGTCTTTGACAACTTTAATCTTTTCTCCATTTATATGGATGTCATTTATTGGTCCAGTGGTGAGAAATTTTGTTTTCTTTACATTGGAGTGCAACTCATATCCCAGGCTGTGGTCTTTGATCTTCATCAGTAAGTATATTAAGTCCTCTTTGCTTTCAGCAAGCAAGGTTGTATCATCTGCATATTACAGGTTGTTAATGAATCTTCCTCCACTTCAGATGCCACTTTCTTCTTCATATAATACAGCTTCTTAATTTATGTGACCAGCATACAGACTGAATAAATATGGTGAAAGAATATAACCCTTGTACATACCGTTTCTAATTTTAAGCCATTCGGTGTTCCCTTGTTCTGTTCGAACAACTGCTTCTTGGTCTATGTACAGGTTCTTCATGAGCACAATGAAGTGTTCTGGAATGTTTAGGTCCACAATATTTGGGGAATTAATAAAACACACATAAACATCTTTCTGGTATTCTCTGCTTTCGGTCAAGATCCATCTGATGTCAGCAATTATATTCTTGTTTCTATGTCCTCTTCTGAATCTGGCTTGAACCTCTAGAAGTTTTCTGTCAATGTATCATTGCAGCCATTTAAAAATTATCTTTAGTATGGGATATTGATGATATTGTCCAATGGCCTCTACATTTGATTGGGTCACCTCTCTTTGGAATGGGCACAGATAAGGATCTCTTCCAGATAGTTTTCCAGATAGCTGTCTTCCAAATTACTTGTCATAGATAAGTGAGTGCCTCCAGTGCCGTATCAGTTTGTTGAAATATTTCCATTTGTATTCCATCAATTCCTGAAGCCTTATCCTTTGCCTATGCCTTCAATGTACTTTAGACTTCTTCTTTCAGTATCATTGGCTCTTGATCATTTGGTACCTTTTCAAATGATTGAACAACAACCATATCCTCTGGGACAGTAACTGTGTATTCCTCCCATCTTATTTTGATGTTTTTTGCATCATTCAATATTTTGCCTATAGAATCCTTCAATATTGCAAGTTGATGCTTGACTTTTTTCTTCAATTCCCTCAGCTTGAGGAATGATGAATGTGTTCTTCCCTTTTGATTTTCTAACTCCAGGCTTTGCACATTTTGTTATAATGTTTGACATCTTCTTGTGCTGCCTTTAAAATTTTTTATGTTCAACTCTTTTATCTCTTCATTTTTTCCATTTGCTTTAGCATCTCTATGCTTGACAGCAAGTTTCAGAGTCTCTTCTGACATCCATTTTGTTCTTTTCTTTTTTTTCTTGTTTCGTTTTTTTAATGACCTTTGACTCGTGTAAATTTGTTTGATTTTCTTCACCCTCAACTTGAATTTGCATATAAGCAATTGATGGTCCTTTCCACAGTTCACCTCTAGCCTTGTATTGACTGATAATATTGAACTTTACCATGTCTTTCCACAAATGTAGTTGATTATATTTCTGTGTATTCCATCTGGTATGGTACAAGTATATACTAGCATTTTTTGTTGCTGAAAAATGGAATTTTAAGAGAATAAATCATTGGTTTTGCAAATTTCTGTTCTGCAATCACTGGTGCTGTTTCTATCACCAAGGCCATAGTTTCTGATTACCAATCCTTTGTTTCGAACTTTCTTATGCCAGTCATCAGTATTTATCACTGTATTGCATGTTTGATCAATTTCAGATTGCAGAAGCTGGTAAAAAATCTTCAGTGTCTTCATCTTTGGCATTAGTGATGGGTCCATAAATTTGAATAATAGTCATACTAACTGATCTTCCTTGTAGGTTTGTTGTTAGGTGCTATCGAGTCGGCCCCGACTCATAGAGACTTTATGCAAAGCAGTACGAAACAATGTC
>NW_006408523.1:22178261-22185104 GCF_000296735.1 Chrysochloris asiatica | reverse complement strand
ATTAACCATTTCCTTTTGGTACAGTGACTCTGTGTATTCCTTCCATCTTCTCTTGATGCTTTCTGTACCATTCAATAACTTGTCCAGAGAATCTTTCAATAATGAGTCGAGGCTTGAATTTTTTCTTCAGTTCCCCCTTGTAGGTGGATGGATATTATTCTATCACTGACTATGTTGTATTTCACGAATTGTTTTTTATGATGACTGTTCTTTTTTATGCCATTTCTCTTCAATTTATCTTTCAAGACATAATAGACCATGTGATTTTCTGATTGAAAATGGCTAATACCTGTCATTGCAGTTAAATGTTACTTATAATATTGATCTTTATGCATTTCATTTCATTTTTGATGACTTACTGTTTTCCAGGACCCATACTTAGTACATTCCACATTCTGGTTATTAATAGATGTTTGCATCTGTTTCTTCACAATCTGAGTCATACCTTATCAGAAAGTTAAGATCTCAAAAACTTAATTTCATCCATGTCATTACGGTTGATTGTCCTTTAGGAAGCAGCTCTTTCCCAGTTGTATTTTGAGTATTTTCCAACTTGAGGAACTCATCTGTTAACATCATATCAGATAACGTTCCACTTATATTGATAAAATGTTCACTGGCCAGTTGTTTCTTTTTCTTTTTTTTTTTTGCAGAAGTAGGTTCACAGGTCCTCCTTCCTATTCTATCTTATTCTGGAAGCTCTGTGGAACCAACTCAGTGGCACTTAACAATAACAATAATATGATGGTTGGAACTAAGGTTTCCTTGTCAGGGCCAGACAAATGATTTCGCGGGCTGGACGTTTCCCACCCATGTTACAGTTTCCAAGGCCGTAATCTTTACAAACTCAGAATGTCAGGGTTTGTTTTTTTGTTTGGTTTCTCGCCTAGGGAGACACTGGTGTGTTTCTAACTGCAGATCTTTAGGTGAGTAGCCAAAGCTTAACCATTGTGCCACCAGGACTCCTTTCAAATTACCCAAAATGCCTCTCAAATCTTAGTAAACCATCCTTTGTATACCTCTCTTTTGATTTAAAATGTTAATTTAAATTTTCTGCCTTAAATAATTTAGAAATTAACTTTAAATGTTCCTGGTGTGACACTGTAGGATAAGCTCTGCACCCCTAATTACAAGTTCTATGATTCAAACCCATCGAGTCCTCAAAAACCCTATACAGGGTTGCTATGAGGCAAAACTGACTGAATAGCACTTGACAATAATAACAAGTTTAACTTAGTGTGAGTTTTACTAACTGAAATATGTTGGAATCAATTTAAGGAAATATTTTATGCCTTCAAAATATACATAAATATTTAATTGGTGGAGCCTTTAATGTGATTGTGGTATTTCATATGTTTTACTTGGAAATTCATATTCAAATTATGAGGCTAGATACCCAAGAAATGAAAATGATACTTTAGATCTAGAAAAAAAGAAAAATAAACCAACTATCACATATAGAAGAAGACTGGTTCAGGGAAATGGCATTGAAGAAATGGAGCAGATTTACATTTAGACATGTAAACATGTAGTACTGTTGGAGGGAACCCTGTGGTACAGTGTTAAGTACTCAGCTGCTAGCCTAAACGTCAGAGATTCACACGTGTAGACATGTAAACATGTGGTACTGTTGGAGGGAACCCTGTGGTACAGTGTTAAGTACTCAGCTGCTAGCCTAAAGGTCATAGATTCACACATGTAGACACAGCTTGTACTATTGGAGGGAACCCTGTGGTACAGTGTTAAGCATCAGCTGCTAACCTAAAGGTCAGAGATTCAAAGCCACCAGCCACTCAGAGGGAGAAAGATGGGGCAATCTGCTTCTATAAAGATTTATATCTTAGGAAATCCTGGGAGCAGTTCTACTCTGTTCTACAGAGTCACTGTGAGTTGGAATAGACTTGATGGTAGGCACTGGATATACTGTTGCTAACTATAAAAAGCTACATGCAAAAAACTATAAAAAACTACATCACAGTGACGAAATCGTTAGTATTTCCATTAATATTCACATTGACTTATTAAATTATTAATTATTAATATTGACTTATTAGAGCTATATATTGTTGTTATATGCCTACAATCGATTCTGACTCATAGGTTTTCCAAGGAGCAGCTGGTGGGTTCAAACCACCAACCTTGCTGTTATCTGTCCAGTGCTTATCTTCTAGCATTACACCAGGACTCCTAAAGCTACATGTAATCAACCTAAATTAAAAAATAAAAATAAAAAGTAAGATAAACTTTCAGATTCATACAGGATCTTAGCCAAAGCAAGGAGAGCTCACCATTTTCCAGGACTTGATATTGAATTAGGAAAAGGACCCAAAACCTGGGGTATTACTCCCAGTGCAGCTGAGATGTAACGTGGTATGGATGATGATGCAGCCCATCCACACATTCACCTGAGGTGTCCAGCTGAGCTCACCCTGCCCCACACTGAACAACCACCACGGGGCCTTTAGGACAAAACATAGAACTCAGCCCTTAAAATAAAATTGTGTTTTGTGAAAGTAATTTTCTTCCTGTTCATATTAAGTAAAATAAATGGAAACAACCTGTCAAGTCTTCAAATCTAATGTAACACACATATACCAAAAAAAAAAAAAAAAAAAAAAAGTTAAGGAAAATGCTAAACATACTGAAGTGTTTATATGTATGTTATGCAATAGGAAAACATAATTCCAAGGAAAACTAGAAGTTCAAAGAAAAAATGATCCAACAGCAGTATTAGAATTTTTTAATGTAAAATGATAGAGCTAATTAAACTATTTGAACACCATATAATATTATTAAGTAAATAAAAAAATGAATTAGAAATGGCAAGAATTATGTAGACGTGTATAATAGTTAGACTGTTTCCATAGCAGGACTTCAAAGGTAATAATAAATACATCGAAAGCCATTTAATTCAAATAGAATAATTAGAGAGAATAGTAAGTATTGAGAAAAAGTATAATCCCAACTAGTATAAATTACTCTTAAAAAATACTACCAACAAAAATAAAATGTTCTTCAAAAGTGTAATATAATTTTATAATTAGCAAGTGAACTTGAATACCACATGAAGCCAACAATATGATTGGAAGGAGTTCCTGGGTATTGGAACAGCATGGAGAAGGAGAGGAAAAACCAACATTATATTAAAATCACTTCAGTTAATAAATTTAAAAGACTCATTTTTCTACAATAAGGAACATACAGGGTAAGCTTATCATGTCTGCACAGGTACATTAAATGCTAAGGGACAATATTAAGTATAGCATGCAGATCATATTCCTTGCCAGTTTGTCATTCACAAATGAAATTGCAGGCAGACCCTTCTAATAGTGCAAAAAGCAGTCATTATAATACACATAAACTGGAAGAAAAATTATTTCATATAACATCCAGTAGTAAATAAATTTCTTATAACAAAAGAAGCTACAAATGAAAACAAAACAAAGCAATAGGCATTATAATGCTATTAAACATCCTTGTTAGGTGCCTTCAACTTTGTTCCAACTCATTACGACTCTATACAAAACAGAAGGAAACACCTCCCTGTCGTCACCCATCCTCACAATTGCTGCTGCTCTGAGTTGGTTGCTGCTGCCTTTGTGTCAATTCATCTCTTTTTACATAACCCACCATTTACCAAGCATGATATCCTTCTCCAAATAATGGTCCCTCGTTATAATGTGTTCAAAGTATGATTAAAATCTGACCATCTTGGCTTCTAAGGAGTATTCTGGCTGGATTTCCTCCAACAAAGATTTGTTCTTCTGGCAGTCAATGGTCCATTTAATATTCTTCTTCAATACCACAACTCAAATGCATCAATTCTTCTATGGTCTTCCTTATTCACTATGCAAATTTTACATGCATGTCTGGCTACTGAGAATACCATGGCTCGGGTCAGGTGCACTTTAGGCCTCAAACTGACATCTTTGCTCTTGAACACTTTAAAAAGTTCTGCACAGCAGATTGCCTAATGTAACATGTCAGTTGTTCTCTTGACTGCTGCTTCCATGAGTGTTGCTAATGAATCCAAGTGAAATGAAGTCTTTGGCAACTTCATTCTTTTCTCTGTGATACTATTTATTGACCCAGTGGTGAGGAGTTTTGTTTCCCTTACATTAACGTGTGTCCTATACCAAAGGCTGTGGTCTTTGGTTTCCATAAGTAAGGATTTTAAGTTCTCTTTGCTTTCAGCAAGCAAAGTTGCACCATATGTTGATGATAGGTTGTTAATGAGTCTTTCTTCCATCCATGTTCTTCTTCATATAATTCCAGGTTTATTAGCAACCTGACATATGCAGAAGATACAATTTTTCTTGCTGAAAGCCAAGAGGACTTAAAATACTTACCAATGAATATCAAAGACCACAGCCATTTGTACGACTTGCATCTCAATGTGAAGAAAACATAAATCTTCAGCACAGGACCAGTAACTAACATCATGACCAACGCAGAAAAGACTGATGTTGTTAAAGACTTTATTTTGTTAAGATTTCACAATCAACACTCCAGCAAGCAGCAGCCAAGAAATCAAACAACATATTGCATTGTGCAAATCTGCTGCACAAGGCCCCTCTGAAGTATTTAAGAGCAAAGTTGTCAGTTGAGGAATAAGGTGCACCTGACCAAAGCCACCGTATTTTCAGTATCCTTATATACATTTAAAAGTTGGACAATAAATAAGGAAGACCATAGAACAATTTATGCATCTGAGTTATGGTGTTGGAAAAGAGTATTAAAAATATCATGGAATGCTAGAAAAACAAATAAATCTATGTTGGAAGAAGTCCAACCAAAATGCTCCTTAAAAGTCAAGATGCCAGATTTTAGCTCTTATACTTCAGACTTTGTCTTTGTCTCTCATTCTTGGGGCATATTATCACAAAGGACTTGTCCCTGGAGAAGGACATTGTGCTAGTTAAATAGACAGTCAGTGAAAAATAGGAAGTTTCTTCCCTCACACCCCTCCAACAAGATGGGTTGGCACAGTAGCAGCAGCAATGAATTCAAGAGTAACAGTGATTGTGAGGATGATTCAGGGCCGGGCATTGTTTCATTCTGTTGTTCATACAGTAGCTAAGAGTCAGGACTACTGTCCAACAACAACAACAATGCTTCCTTCCATACAAATGTGCCCATATTCATACAAATAGCTATAACACTTCAGGTCATCAGTTTCTGATTTAGCCTTTGATTTTAAGGAATATTAAGTTACCTAGTAAATGAAAAAAATATTCATAGTATTATAACATTTTAATCTGTACTGTTGGCTAATTACCAAGCCATATAAATATACACATGGCAGAATGTCTGAAATGCCACTATTTAATATCTGTTGTTTCTGTTAGATGCCTTCAAGCCAGTTCTAATTCATAGCTACACTATGTACCAAAAAACAAAGCACAAAAAATCCTCCACTGTCTCAGGATTGTTGATATGTTTGAGTTTATTGTTGCTACTGCGTCAATCCATCTGTTTGAGGATCTTTCTCTTTTTCAATGGCCATCTGTTTTACCAAGCCTGGTATCCTTCTCCAAAGACTGGTGCTTCCTGAAAATACAAAACAAAGTATAAGATTGAAAGTTTCACTATCCTCACTTCCAAGGAGGAATCTGGCCATATTTGTTCCAAAACAGATTTGTTCATTCTTTTGGCAATCCATGGTACGTTCATTATTTTCTGGCAACACCATAATTTAAATTTATCAATTTTTCTCTGATCTTCTTTATTCATTGTTCATCTTTCACATGCATATGAGCTGATTGAAAATACCATAGTTTTGGTCAGGCTATCCTTAGTCCTCAAAATGGCAAAGCATTATTTAACACTTTAAAGAGTTCTTTTACAGCAAATGAAATATATGCTGTGAACATTGATGGCGGATCCAAGCAGAATGAAATCTTTGGCAACTTCAGTCTTTCTCAATTTATCATTATGTTATTGATTGCTCCTGTTGAAGATATTTGTTCTCTTTACATCAACGTGCAACCCATACTAAAGACTTTAGTCTTTAATATTCACCAGGAAAAACAGGGCTGTGTTATCTGCACTCAGCAGGTTGTTCATGTTCATGTTCTTCCAATCCTAATGCCACCGTCTTGGATTATTTGCTCAGCATACAGATTGAATAAATATGGTAAAACGGTAAGACCCTGATGCAAGTTTCCTGATTTAAAACCATTCAGTATTCCATTACTATGTTTGAATGACTGATTCTTGGTCTATGTACTAATTCTTGATCTATGTTTGAGTGACTAGTTCATGGTCTATTATGGTACCTCATGACCACAATTAAGTGTTCTGGGATTTCTATTCTTAACAAGCAATATTTTTAATAGTTTGTTATTATCCACATAGTCCATTACTTTCATATAGTCAATAAAACAGAAGTATACATCTTTCTGGCATATAAACAGAACATCAAAAAAGCAACATAAAGTGTTTACTAACTTGGGACTGGGGTAGGAAAGCCTGATCTAAAGTCTGATTTTTTCTGTGGCGCTGTGAGTTAAGCCTAAGACTGCAAAGCCGTTTGAACTGCAATGTCAGTGGTTCAAGCTCACCAGCTTCTCCTTGGAAACCCTATACAGGGTCGCTATGGGTCAGAACCAACTTGACGGCACTTAACAACAACAACAAATTTATGTGCACCACCTCTTATTTGTTAGGTTGTCTTAGTGTGGTGCCTTGTTTGTTGTTGTAATGCTGGACTCTATGACACCAGTATTTGAAATGCCAGCAGGATTACCCATCATAGACTGGTTTCAGTTGAGCTTCCAGACTAAAGCAAAAGAAGGAGGAGAGACAGATAATTTCTGAATGACTAGTTGCTGACAACCTTAT
>NW_006408523.1:22176361-22177821 GCF_000296735.1 Chrysochloris asiatica | reverse complement strand
GAGAATTTTACCAACTTCTTCAGTTTGAAATTGATCAAATATGCAATCAAGATGCATTGAGAATTATAAGTGTTTGTAAAAGTTAAAAACCAAAGAAGAAACATTAGTAATTGGAAAATATGTCCTTGATGATAGAAATGATGGTGATGATGGCAGGACAGAATTTTGCAAGACCAATAGCTTGTTGATTCCAAATACTTTTTTTTTAGTGACATAAATGGCGACTAGATGGAACACATAGAAATCAAACCAACAACATCTGTGGAACGAGACAATGGAGAGGCTCAATAACTTCTGTCAAAAAACAAAGGTAGGTGCTGAGTATGGAACAGATTATCCCTTGCTCATATAACAAGACTCCAGAAATTGATGGAATTCATATTAAAATATTTCAACAAACTGGTGCAGTGCTCGGGGAACTGACTTGTCTGTGCCAAGAAATTTGGAAGACCAAGCAATGGTATTGTTAATGACCTCATATGCATGCCATAGTTGAATAAGTAATACAAAAGACCAGAGAATAATTGATATATTTGAATTACAGTTGGAAAAGAATATTGAAAGTAACATGGAGTTCCAGAAATCTAGTTAAGTGCCTTCAAGTTGGTTCTGACTCACAGAGACCCTATAAAGGAATGGCTGGTGAATCTGAACTGTCGACCTTGTGGTTAGCAATTCAGTGCCTATCATACAGTGCCACATCATGCCTCCTTAAAGTGCTCCTTAGAAGCCAGAATGGAGAAACTTTGTCTTTCATCCTTCAGACATATTATCTGGAGTGACCAGTCTCTGGAGAAGATCATGATGGGCCGTTATAAAAGAGGAAGATACCCAACGAGATTGATGGATACAGTGGAAGCAAGAATACATTCAAACAGAACAGATGGGAGGATGACTCTGTTGTGCATAGAGTCAACATGAGTAGGAACTGACTTGATGAGGCACCAAGGGACAAGTAACAACAATGTTATTGTATTTGTATTTTTGTGTACCATTAGAACATCTCTCAAGGAAAGCTTCAGGCCTATCTTTCATATATTTTGTAATGAAAACATTAGCATAGCTCTCACATATGGTAGAAGACCATATATGTATCTATTTTAAATTCTAATCCCACAAGCATCCTTATCCAGAAAGTCAAATAAGCATTAAAATATGAAAGAAAATACTAACTTTCAGACATAAATGCTGCTTTGGAAATATATTGTCTCTTTAAGTAGTATCTGAATTTTTATTCCTACATCAGAGTATAGGAGAAATATCAAACTAGTATCCTTTTAAATTTAAACTGTAACAATCATATACAGAATTCTGCCATGCATATTGAACAAGTATTTTGCCTATTACATTTTTCAATGTGATCTTAGCTGTGGTTGGAAATTGTAGATACTTACATTGTCTTTTACAGTTGCTTATGGTAGCGTAGTGGTTACGAATCGGGCTGCCAACCTTAAGGTCAG
>NW_006408523.1:22173321-22175851 GCF_000296735.1 Chrysochloris asiatica | reverse complement strand
GAGGAATGAATCATGGATTTGAACTGTTGACTTTGTAGTTAGTAGTACAATGTATCACCCTGTAGGTTACCAGGGCTATATTACATAGCTAATAGATACCTTTATTGTCTACAGATTAGCCATTTTCTTTTATGAGAATTTGCCAGTCTCCTTACTATTTTCTCTTAAGTGGCATCAATTTCCCACATTTCTTTTCTGAAAAAGAACTGCAAAGCAAAAAGTGAAAATATGTAATATTTCTTAAGTTTTGATGCCATCTATATCACTAGTCCTGCTGTTAGCCACTCAGACTTAAATGTATGTATCTGATTACATAGTGGGACATTCTTAAAACTAAATAATGAGTTATTTCTAGACAAATTTCACAAGATCGATCTTACTACAAATTGAAATCATGATAGAAGATGCCTGTATTGATTTATAAAATCCATACATCAAATATCATGACACTGGAAACTACTAAACATAGATTAAAATTTTTACACAGAAATTAATTTTTCCCTAAAAATGATCTCAATAAATAACCTTCCATATTTCTGAAGAATCTGAAGAACAAACTCACAGATGTTTATGATGTCTTAGGATAAGCACTGGACTGCTAACCACAGGTCAGTGGTTAACTGCAAGGTCAACAATTCAAACCCATCAGCTTCTCCTTAGAAACCCTATATAGGCTCACTGTAAGTCAATATCAACTCAATGACATATAGCAACAGCAAAAACAACTTTGCTGAGATGAATTTACTAAATAGATGCAAAATTGGTCAATCTCCATAGGACAATAATCATATGCATCATACATCTCCCTTGGAAAATTTGCATTTCTATGGACAATAATTATTTGCCACTTAAAGAGTTGTTAAGTGTTATTGAGTCCGTTTCAACTCATAGCGAACCTGTACAGGGTTTTCAAGGAGACTCTGGTGAGTTTGAACTGCAGACCTTGCAATTAGCTATCTAGTGCTTATCCTACAATGCCACACCAGAAATCCAACTTATAGAGTGGCAAGTGGTAAAATCGTTCAAAAGCAGTGAAAGATACAGAGACCCCCATTCGATTACATAGACCAGAAAACACTTAACTTTTTATTGCAAAGATTCAGTAATCTTTTTGGTACATTTTAGAGTTTTTCCCAATTTCCAAATTTTTATCTTCATGAAGAAAATATGATTTCTAGTGACTATTATAAGGATTTATTTTAGTTGAAAGGGAATCTAACATAAAGCAATCACAAAATTTGTCTGTTAAATTAGCACCTGTTTTGGTTTCCTAGGTCAGTCATAACAAAATACCACAAAATAACAGAACTGTATTGTCTCACAATTCTGAAGGCTACCATTACCAACAGCTCTGAAATGGATCACATTAGAAGATCTTAGTTAGACTGAGAGAAAATGTTTAACAAAACTCAAAATCACAAAAATTACTAGACTTATTGACTGGATAGAGAGTGGGTAAGTCCCCGAGACAATTGCCTTTAGTTACCTGTCAGGACTGAACCTGAACTTATCCCCCTGGGTCAGCCTTCAGCCAAACAGATGGGTCTACAAAAGGAGTAACACTAGTGAATTGCATACACTTTAAAATAATCAACCATTTGAGGTGAAAAATATAGCATGTATCCAAGGGCACAGAAGAAGGAATGGAAACATGACACACAGGGAGAAAATGGCATGTTTTGTTACATTGATGGGCTTGCAAACTGGAGATGAAGCAAAATGTATATAAATAGCTAGATGTTAAACTGATGATCTCCTCTGTAAACCTTTACACAATGTATACACACAAAAATTGATTAATATTTAAAATATCTAAAAGAGAAGAGTCCAAATCAGGCAGTTGGTCATGCTGATTTTTTCCTGAGGGCCCTGTGAGAGGAACTCTCCCATGCCTGTCTCTAAGATACTGAGGTTGTTAAGTGTCACTAAGATGATTCCAATTTATAGCAACCCTTTATAGGGTTTCTGAGAAGTAACTGGTGAGTTTGAACCACTAACCTTATAGTTCAAACCGATCTTGCGGCCCAGTGCTTATCCTACAGTGCCCCACTATGTACTAATGGATCCTGTCAGTTTCTGGCATTCTTGGGTTGTAGATGTATCCCCACATGTGATTTCCTTCCGTGTGTTCTCTTTTATAAGACACCACTCAGATCGAATTAGACTTGAGTGGGAGGTCATAAAAGGTACTATATCCTATCCCACTGTAACTTCATATTAATCTAACATATCTCAAAGACCCTATTCCAAACAATTTCACAGACACAGATGTTGGTGGGTTAAAATGTCAATATATTTTGGGGATGATGCTGTTCAACCAATAGCAGTATTTTTCTTGCTATCGGGTGCCAATCAGCTGGTTCTTGACTCATAGTAACCCTGTGTACAATAGAATTAAACGTGTCTGGCTCTGTGCCATGCTCACTATTGTATCTGAGTCCAGTATTGTTAGCATTATGTCAATCCAGCTAGCTGGGGTTCTTTCTGTTTTTGGTTGACCCTCCACTTCACTGTAGACTATGTCCTTCTA
>NW_006408523.1:22167325-22172386 GCF_000296735.1 Chrysochloris asiatica | reverse complement strand
ATTTACACCCTTGGAAACCCTGTACAGGGTCGCTATGAGTCAGAACCGACTTGACGGCACTTAACAACAACAACAACAAAATTTGCAAATCAGCCATGACTCTGCCTATGCAATAATCCATGACAAACCTGGATCTTGAAATTTTTGTGAAAGATGGCTACCGAAACAACTCACGAAAGAACATAAACAGAAGGGTTTGGACATCTGCAAACAAAATTGAGACCAATATTAGGTGAAAGGTAAATTTTCTTAAAAAATGGCTACTGGTAATGAGACATGAATTCATCACTACAAGTCTGAAAGTAAATGGCAAAGTATGGAATGCAAACTTCCTCAATTACAGACCAAGAAAAAGTTCAAAAGCCAACCATCAGCTGGAAAATTGATCTTATAGTTTTCTGGGATTCTCAAGGATCGATATTGGAAACACAATCTGGAAAAAAGGTTCAACACTCAACAGGGCTGATTACAGTGAGATGCTCACTGAAGAGCTGAATCCTAAACAGCAGATTATAAGCAGAGGACTGCTATCCAAATGCATTATGATCTGTCATGGTAATGCACATCCACACACCTCTGTCCACACTGTTGACACTCAGCAAAATTCTCTAAATATCCCTGTTCTTGCTCCATTAGACTTTCACCTGTTTGGTACCCTGAAAGCAGCTTTTCCAGGATGAAAATTCACCATTGATGAAGTGAGAACAGCAATGTATTTGTGGCTTGCAGCTCAACCTAAAACATTTTTTAATAAGAGAATATGATAGCTTGGTGAGAGCTGGAAAAAGTGTCTTGAAATGCAAGGAAATTCTGTTGAAAAAATATTCATTTGTCTTTTCTAAAAGTTGAATAAAATTAATTCTACAGCCAGAGTGCAGATAATTTTTGGCTCACTTGTGTGTGTGTGTGTGTGTACATACATATATGAAGGTGTTCTTTATTAAACACAAAGATTAAAATGTGAAGCTGCTGTTTCTTGACATAAACTCCACCTTCAAACCCACCAGCCATTCCTTGGAAACCCTACACAGCATTGCTATGAGTCAGAACTGATTTGAAGGCACTTAACAACTTAAAGAGGTCATCTGGAGGTAGTGTTTCTATCTCTGTAACACTTCCAGGAAGAATTTTGCAATGTTTGGCTTTTTCCCCTAGACAAACAAATAACATCATGAGTGACAAAGAAAACACTGAAGTTGTCAAACACTTCATTTTTTGGGGATCCATGATCCAAGTTCATGGAAGTAGCAGTCAGGAGATCACAGGAAGTATTGCATTAGGCAAATTACTGCAATATACCTTTTTAAAACACAAAGAGGTTACTTTACGGACTAAAGTATGCCTAACCCAAGCCATTGTATTTTAAATCTTCTCCTATGCATGTCTTGGTGTGGCACTTAACTGTTAACCACCAGGTTGATGATTCAAACCCATCAGCCTCTCCTCAGAAACATAAAGGCCACTATAAATTGGAACTAAGGAGACAGCACTTAACAACAACAACTACCTATGCATATGAAAATTGGACAGTGAATAAGGAAAACCAGAGAAGAATCAATGCATTTTAATTATGATTTGGGAGAAGAATATTGAAATTACCATGTATTGCCAGAAGAACAAACAAATTTGTTTGGAAGAAATACAACCAGAGTGCTCCTTAGAGGCAAGGATGGTGGGATTTAGTAGCTTAAACTTTGGACATGTGTTCAGAAGGGACCAGTTCCTGAAGAAAGATGCCATACTTGGTAAAGTGGAGTCAACAAAAAAGAGGAAACCCCCAATATGGATTGGATTGATCAAGTGCCAGTAACAATGGACTAAAAAATAAAGCATGAGAATGGGATAGGACCAGGCACTGTTTCCTTCTGTAATAGTATAATTTGGTATTCTATAATTTGGAACTGATTTGATCACATGTAATAATAATAATTTATACCATGCCAAATTGGCAGTTTGGGCATCCCCAGGGGGCTCTTTTCATGTTCCTTGTAAATGTTCTTTGAGTTTGGGGAATAAAAAGAAGTCTAAAGGGGCAAAAACAGGGCTGTACGATGGTTGGATAAGGTTTTCTAGTGAAATCATCTTGATTATCTTCAATCTTGCATAAAAGATTGATGGAAAGATCAGTTCTTTGAGGTAGCTAATCTCTGTGCAACATTTTTTGGCACCCATCAAGTTGAAAGGTTGACTTTAAATTGAAAATGCCAAACTGTGTGAGATCCTAACTTCAGTAGCTATCACATCAGTGGTAACTCTATCATCATCCACCGGTTCCTGTATTTTAGCTTCAGTTTCTTTATTCATAAAGGTTGACGGTCTTCCCACTATTACCTCATCATTAAGGTCTTTCTGACCTTCCTTAGAACATGGAATCCATTTAAATACTGTTATTCTTATGAGGTAGCATTTCTTTAGACTTGTTGCCAGTTTTGATGATTTGGGTCATGTTCTCTTGAGGTTTGTTAAAAGTTTGGTATTAATTATGGTCTCTAAATTATTTTTGTCATGGCACAAGTAGTATTATCCCCTCTCCCCTTTTTTTAAGCTAATGAGATAAAACCAAATCCACTGCCATTGAGTCAATTATAAAACAATAACCATAGATAGGGCTTCCAAACCTGTCAATCTTTCTGGGATCAGACAGCCTCGTGTTCTCCTGCAGAGTCCCTGGTGGGTTTGAATCACAAACCTCTGGTTAGCAGTCCAGTACTTATCCTACAATGTAGGACAAGTGTATTACTGAAATAACTTGCTTGAAGTCACCCATTGGCCATAGAGACATGATTAAACTGGTTTTGTTTAGAATAAAGTTATATATGTATGAACCTGAATATTAGTAAGCTAAGTCAAATACTTTTTGACTTATCCTTATATGTTGTTGTTTAATGCTATTGAGTTGGTTCCAACTCTTAGTGAGTTTTGATTCACGTTGGTATTCATTAATTTTTTACTTTCTTTCGGCACTATTTTAGAAGAAATATTAATGCATAAAAATGTTATTTTCAAGGTCTTCTATTTAATGTCCTGGTGTGTCACTGTTAAATAAGTATTGGACTTCTAACAGCAGGGTCAGCGGTTCAAACCCACCAGCATCTCCTCAGAAACTCTATACATGTCACTATGAGTCAGAATCAACTTGACAGCATTTAACATCAACATTTAATGTTTGGTAGATCTTAGATTGTTAGTAATTCTTAGTATTTATCAAGATATAATTTGATATTAGGAGCATGTTTGTTGTTGTTGTTGTTAAGTGCCATCAAGGAGCACGGTAGCTCCATACAATAAGCACTAGGCTGTGAATCATAAGATCTGTGGTTATATTCACCCACCACTCAGAGGTAGAAAGATGAGGCTTTCTGTTCTTGAAAAGGATTAAACCATCAAAAATACTAAACAGTGTTGCTATATTTGAGAATCAATGCCACAGCACTGAGCGACAAGTTTGTAGTTGATATCCTAAACTTGTCAGACACTTAATTGCAAAAGGATGAGTTTAAAAATATTTTGAAGGAAAAAAATGAATTGCTTCTTTAAAGAATCAACTTTAAGTGTATAATGGAGAAAATTGTACATATTGATCAGCCTTACCCACAAGGTCAGTGGTTCAAACGCATCAGTCACTCCTTGGAAAAACCCTATCCAGGATCACTTTGAGTCGGGACCAGGTTCACAGCACTTAGCAACACCAACACCCATGTTTCTGAGTCACCTTTGATTTCAATATGTAACATAAGCAGTGGGCTGCTAACCAAAAGGTCAGCTGCTCATAACCACCAGTCATTCCACAGTAGAAAGATGAGGCTTTCTTGTCGCTAACACCTTACAGTTACAGGAAAACTATACAGGGTCCCTGTGAGTTCGAATTGACTCGATGACTGAGAGGTGTTTTTGTTGTTGTTGTTTTAGTTATCCTGATGTGGTGCTGCGGATTAATGCGCCAGACTGCAAAGCCGTTTGAACTGCAAAGTCTGCGGTTCAAGCTTACCAGTTACTCCTTGGAAACCCTATACAGCGTCGCTATGGTTCAGAACTGACTTGACGACACTTAACAACTATGACAATATTATAAATACTGACTGTAAAAATATCCCCAGTTGAGTTTAGAATATTTTCAACAACTCATTGCATTTCAGATTTTATTTATTTTTTATTTTTCCATCAAATCGTTTGTCTGCATTCCACTTTTTGATAGACTTTCACATTTTAAAAAAAGATTAGTATTTGTATGCAGGAATCTTAAGTTTTCATTTTTGTCTTTAATATTTTATTTTGTTGTATAACCTTTAGCTTATATTCCTCTTTTTTTCAAAGATGCATTTCTTATTTACACAACAGCAAGCCTTTTGAACCAAGATATTCCGAGTGGGATCAAGTCAAGGTGCAAACACTTCTTGAAAATGAGATTTTTCTGAGTTGGGAATCAGAATCATCTATTGCCTAATACAATCTGAGAACAGACCTTGTTACAATCACTAACAGTAGAAAGAAAAACTGGAATGAAACATAGATGCAAAATATACATTCTCTGAGCAAGAGGAATCATGGAGATAATGGCATGAATTGAGTTTAATAAAATAAACCTAACAATTTATGATACCATACTATTCTCTTTTGGGCAAGCTCCTAGTATAATTCTCATTTCTTCCTATTTTTTTTTCCTCTATATTGTTGTAAGTACTGTCAAGTCAGATCTGACTCATAGCGACCCATAGAGGGTTTCTGAGGAGTGTCTGGTGGGCTTTCTCGGACTCCTCCTTGACTCCTTGAAATGTTTTCAGACCTTTGTATTTAGCTACCAGCTGGATCCGTATGCGACTCATACTAATATCCTAAACTGAAGTTATCAATTCCTTCCCAAGCTATTTGTTACCATCAGAATAAAGGCCTCAAATATTTCCAAAAGCTCTTTGTTGTTTGGAAAGCAATGGTTAGGCTCTGGACTATTAACCAAAAATTTGTCAGTTCAAAGCCCCTGTTCCCCTTGCCCAGGCATGCCAAAGGAGAAAGACATAGCAATCTGCTCCTACAAATATTGGTGGTGTTGTTAAGTGCCATTGA
>NW_006408523.1:22152311-22166875 GCF_000296735.1 Chrysochloris asiatica | reverse complement strand
TTTATTGTTAGTAGTATGTACTACATAACATATTGTAGTGTGTAATTTGCTAATGTTATTTTTCTCATACCAACCCCCAAATACAGATAAAGATTAGATTTATAAAGACACTTATGATAAAGACAATGATAATGAAAACTAAAAATATTAGAATGAAAGAAAAGTATTCAATATACATCAGAAACAATTTACCAAGCAAAATATAGAATGGAAATCCGCCCACCCACCCCCATTGTAACTAGCTGATTATAAAATAGGACATAATCCTGAATTATCTGGGTGGACCCAATCTTATCATTAAAAGGGTCATTAAAAGTAGAAAAGGGAGGGAAAGACATGTCAGAAGGAGATAGACTACGAAGTAATGGTTAAACAAGATGTAACATTGTTGGTTTTGAAGATGAAGAAAGAAACCAACCATCAGGGAATGTAGCTAGTGTCTAAAAACTAGGAAAATCAAGAAAACTGAGTTTTCTCCAGATAAGAACACTGCTCTGCCAACACCTTGGTTTTACCCTACAGCTGCTATGTCGAGTCCTTGACCTACAGAAATTTAAGGTAATAAATAAATGGTATTTTAAGTCTAAATTTTTGTCCATTTGTTACAATGTTGTTGTTGTTTCTAAGTGATGCTGAATCCATTCCAACTCATACTGACCCCACGACCTTAGGATTCAAATCGACCTTTTGGTCTAGTGCTTACCCACAATATAACCCTGGATTTGTGACAATAAAATCCTTAAAATAAGTAAATAAATAAACACAGATTCTGGTACTCAGAAGAGGCATGCCTGTATTGTTATTGTTGTTAAGTACCGTCAAGTCAGTTCTGACCCATAGTGACCCTGTATAGGGTTTCCAAGGAGCAGCTGGTGAATTTGAACCGCTAACCTTGTGATTCAGACTGACTTTGCAGTCTAGTGCATTAAGCCACAATACCACACCAGGATTCTTGCTTGTATTGTTGTTGTTAAGTGTCATGGAGTCGGTTTCAACTCATAGCGACCCTGTACAGGGTTTCCGAGGCTTTAAATCTTTATGGGAGCAAAAAGCCTCATCTTTCTCCCGTGGAACAGCTGGTAGTTTTGAACTGCTGACCATGAGATTGCTTGTATTAAGTACCTAAAAATGTGGAAGTAACTTTGGGACTGAGCATGGGATAGAAGCAGGAAAAATTTTGAGATGATAGAATAATTCTAAATTTGATTGTACAAACTGCTGGTAGAAATATGAAGGCTAATGTCTCAGAAGGAAGTCAGGACCATAATATAAGGACCATAAGAGACTAAATCTAAATAGCCTTAGATCTTTTGATTTTGTCAATTTGACTTTGTTGTTAAGTGCCGCCGTTGAGTCGATTGCGACCCATAGCGACCCTGTATAGGGTTTCCAAGGAGCATCTGGTGGTCTTGAACCACCGACCTTGCAGTTCAAACGACTTTGCCGTCTGACACATTAGCCCACAGAGCCACACCAGGACTGTTGTTGTTGTTATGTACCGTGGAGTCGGTTCCGACTCATAGCGACCCTGAACAGGGTTTCTGAGACTGTAAATCTTTACGAGAGCAGAAAGCCTCATCTTTCTCCCGCTGAACCGTTGGTAGTTGGTAGTTTCGAACTGCTGACCTTGAGGTTAGCAGCCCGATTCATAACCGCTACGCTACCAGAGCTCCCTACACCAGGACTAGGCTGTAGTTATTAAATTAAACACTAATCTAAGTATTTTATAGATGCAGTTAAAGCCCGTTTTAGAAGACTGTCTTAGAAACTCTGGTGGGTCAGACTTAACCAGATGAAAGGACTCAAGAGCAGAGTTGAGATTTACCTGAAAAAGAAATTATGCCTATGCATGACACCTGTAGCACAGACCCTAGAATTCCATCTTGTTTTTCCTGATGGCCTTCCCTAAGAATTGCAAACTTACATTGTCTGCAATGGTTAACATGCTCGGCTGCTAACCAAAAAGTTAGAGACGCAAGTCTACCCAGAGGTGCTTCAGGAGAAAGTCCTGGTGATATACTTCCAAAATATCAGCCATTGAAAACCTAATGAACACAGTTCCCCTCTAGGGTCAACATGAATCTATAGCAATTGACTTGTGATTAGGTTAGCCCCCCAAAGTACATACATTAACTTGTTACAATGCAGTTTTTGGCATATGTCTACTGTTTGGACTTTTCTTGTTGAACTTGTTGATTATAGAATACCAAAACCATTGTGAACAGACTTTTAGTAGAAATATATGGACATTTAGGTTGCAGTTAGTGAGGTTTCAAAAGAAAATGAAAAACATATTCTTGAAAATGAGAAAAACAGGTATACTTGTTATACAGTGGCAGAAAGCTTTGGAGAATTGTGTCTTGAAATTTTGTTGAACGTGGAAGTTGTAAATAATGAAATTGGATCTTTACCTGAGGAGATTGCTTGAGGTAAAAAGTATTCAACACAAAAGAACAAAAGCAAGATGATTGGAGAAATTCTGTTTATCCAGATTGCAAAAAGAGCTGAAGTTAAGATTTTTGCTGTTGAGAATGTGTACTTTCCAGAAAATGGCAAGGGTGTGGTTGAATAATCTTTTGCTAATACCTCAGGAGTCCTGGTGTGGGGATGTGGAATAATACAGTGGACTGCAAGGTTGGTGTGAACCACAAGGTTGGCGATTCAGATTCACAAGCTGCTCCTCAAAAGCCCTGTATAGAGTCCCTATGAGTCAGAACCAACATTACAGCACTTTACAATAACAATACCTCAGAAATATATAAATCAATTTAGTAAGTTACACAGATGCTTCTTGGATAGATGAAGCGTATGGTTCATGAATACCTCAGCCATCTCAACAGATCCAATAAATAAAGCAACTATTATGTAGGAAAGACCTGAAAAATAGTCTCTTATCTATTGTAATGAATCCTTGAGACATATAGGGGAGACACACAAAGAGAATTTATACCAGTGGAAACACTATATGCTTTCGTTAAAAGGAATAGAATGATAAAATGAAAGAAAAGTGCCTGACACCCATAATTCCACAGACAGGAAGCAAGCTGATAAAACTATTCAGCTGCAAACACACACTAACTTTTATGAAAAAAGAAAGGTGAATGAGAGGATGCACCCAATAGGACATGGCAAATATGAAGGGATTTTTGCAGGTGTATTTGAGTAACCAAACCAGTTGCGTTTGAATTAGTGAAGAGAACATTATACTGGATGGCCCTGACTTAATTAGCTGACATCTTTAAAAGAGATTTTGGTCCTTCCTGAGGTAAAAGACTTTCCTGCTGACCTTATGGGAATTTCCTATAGAGAAGATCACATGGCAGGGAACTGTGGGCAACCTCTAGGATTGGAGTGCAAACTCTAACAAAAAAAGTGAAAAAAAGCCAGGGACCTCAGTCATACAATTTCAAGGAAATAACCATACCTACCACCAGAATGAATTTTGAAGTGAATTCTTCCCCATTCAAACAAGGTACATGTGATCCAAGCCATGGTCTTTTTTTTAATTACTCCATAAAATGCATAAGTTGGACAATGAAAAACAGATGACAAAATATGGATCGATGCATTCTGATTGCTGTGTTGATGAAGAATATTGAATATTCCATGAAATGCTGGAAGAAGAACAAATCTGTCTTGGAGGAAGTACAGCTCCTTAGAAGTAAGGATGGTGAAATTTCACTTGGCTTCCTTTGCACAAGACATCAGGCAAGACCAGTCTCTAGAAAAGGGCATAATGTTTGCTAAAATAGAGGGTCAGAAAAGCAAGGGCAAGTCTCAGTAAGGTGACTTGAGACAATAGCTGCAACAATGTGCTAGAAAGATCTCATCATCTGCTCCCATCAAGATGGCTGCTGTGAG
The DNA here is from genome assembly GCF_000296735.1 of Chrysochloris asiatica. Taxonomy (NCBI): domain Eukaryota; kingdom Metazoa; phylum Chordata; class Mammalia; order Afrosoricida; family Chrysochloridae; genus Chrysochloris; species Chrysochloris asiatica. Next base: position 22,163,014 of record NW_006408523.1, on the reverse strand, counting down.
TTTAAGTGACATCAATTCAATTCCAGCACATAGTGACCCTATGCACAATAGAACAGAACACTGTGTGGATCACAACATACTATGGATAAGATTGCAAATAATGGAGAGTACTTTGCAGTCGTATGCCTTTACATAGTCAATAAGGCACAAGTAAACATCTTTCTGGTATTCTCTATTTTGAGCCAAGCTTCATCTGACATCAGCAATGATATCCTTGTTCCAAGTCCAATTCTCAATCCAGCTTGAATTTCTGGCAGCTACCTCATAATGTATAGCAGCAACCATTTTGAAATTACATTCAGCAAAATTATCCTCGCAGGTGATATTATTGATACTGTTTGATGATTTCTGAATTTTGTTGAGTCACCTTTCTTTGGAATGGGCACAAATATGGTCTCTTCCAATTGGTTGGCTAGGTACCTGTCTTTCAAATGTTTGGAATAGATGAATGAATGCCTCCAGTGCTGCATCGTCAGTTTGTATTCCATCAGTTGAGTCGTGGAGTCTTGTTTTTGTTAGTGCAGCTTGGATTTCTTCCCTCAGTGCCTTAGGTTATTGATTATATGCTACCTTTTGAAATGTATGAACATAGACCAATTATTTTTGGCATGGTTATTCTGTGTATTCCTTTCGTCTTCTTTAGGTTCTTCATTTGTTATTCAATATTTTACCCATAGACTCATTCAATATTGCAACCATAAGTTTTTTGGTTTTTTTTCCATTTCTTTCAGCTTGAGAAGTGCTGAATACTGTCTTCCCTTTTGGTTTTCTAACTCCAGATCTTTCTGCAATTCATTATAATACTTTACTTTGTCTTCTCGAGCTGCTCTTTGAAATTTTCTTTCGGACCTTTTGCTTCATCATTTCTTCCCATTGCTTTAGCTTCTTCTCTACATGGAAGAGCAGCTAGCTTCAGAGTCTCTTCTGATATCCACTTTGGTCTTTTCTTTCTTTCCTTTCTTTTTAATGATTTTTGTTTTCTTCATGCATGATGTTCTTGATATCATCTCATGATTTCTCAGGTCTTCATTCAATCTGTTCTTGAGATAGGATATACTTAAGTTCATATTTAAGCTCTGTGAACTTGTTTTTATTTTCTTCTGCCTTAGCCTGAGCTTGGATATGATCAATTGATACTCTGTTCCAGTTGTCCCCTGACTTTCTTTTATCTGAGATTTTCTGTGGTCTCTACCCACATATATAGCAATTTGATTCTTGTGTTTTCCATCTAGTTAAGTCCTCATAAAAAGAGTCATTATTGTTATTTAGTGTAGTCGAGTTGGTTCCGACTCACAGTGACCCTGTATAGAGTTTCTGAAGAGCAGCTGGTGGGTTTGAACTGCCAACTTTGATTTCTGAGTCCAGTGCTATCCCTATAGCACCACAGCAGGAGTCCACATCCTATAAAACCCTACGGAGCAGTTCTACTCTGTCACATGAGGTGGTTGTGAGTCAAAAAATAAAGGCAACTAACAACATGTGTTGTATTGTTATTGTTGTTAAGTGCTGTTGAGTCTGTTCCAACCCGTAGCAATTCTGTATAGGATTTCCAAGCAGTGACTGGTGAGTCTGAACCACCCACCTTGCAGTTCAAACCAACCTTGTGGTCCAGTGCTTATCCTACAACACCACACCATCATAAGAGAGTTTGCAGTCTTCAGGGAAGAAAAAGATAAATGATTATCTATTTAAAATATCCAATGAGAAACTCATGAATTGGAAGCCAATGAATTTGTAAGAATTAATTAATTTTAATATGATCTCATCACATTGCTTTAAAAAAAAAAAATGTTTTCTAGGGAGATTAAAATTTACTGTTTATTATACAAGGTTCCCAACAAGCTGCTCGCTTTCACACAGACACTGTTTTATTTTTCAATGAAAGGTGACTAATACAAGGATTAGCAACCCACTCCTTGGGGATATAATTAGCTAGCTTGTTTACATGGACCCTGTTGAGCTTGAAAATGTCTATACACAGATTTTATCAGTTACTGTGGACTGGCCATGTCTACAGTGGATTCCTAACACGTTTTTGTGCATATATTCACTATTTCTAGAACACTCCCTGGTTATCATTTAATTAGGATGCACACCAACTTGAGGAAATGAATTCAAATTTGAATTTCTCTGCAATTAAGATGAAAGAGTTTAAACATGGTGAGTTGTACTTTATAAAATCAGATTAATTTATGCACCCTACCTAAAGTCATTTCTAAGAGGAATATTTAGAATCAATAATTACAGCCTCATATTATGCTCTTGCTTCTAGGGAATAAAATGATCTGTTCTGAAAACTTAACCTGTTGTCTCATAGTTTCCCTTTCAGGATTTAATAACAATTACCCACCTGGGGCTAAATCCTGGATCACCTTTGTTTTGCCTCTGGCATGTGATGAAGAAGTTAAAAGCATATTTATTTTTGAGGGAAAAATAAACCTAAATCAGTAGTCTTAAAACTTTAAAATATTCAAGGCAATCTTCCCTTGCTAAACTAAAATGCATATCAGTTCTCTGGACACTCATCTATCAGTGATTTGGTGCTAGTTATGGGACATACAAGGAGCTCTGGTAGCATAGTGGCTATGAATCAGGCTGCTAAACTTAAGCACGACAGTTCGAAACTACCAGCTGTTCCGCGGGAGAAAAAGATTTACAGCGTTGTAAACCCTGTACAGGGTCGCTATGAGTCAGAACCGACTCCCCTGTACTTAACAACAACAATGGGACATACAGAAACATATTTTATAAGCTAAATGTATGAGTTTAGAAAAAGTCCAGATAGGCATATAAGATTTGGAATTTTTAGCATGTACTTGGAGAATGGCATCATGTACATGAGGCGATGAGCCCTTGTGGCACAGCAGTTAAGTGCTTGGGTGCTTACTACAGGTTGGCAGTTCAAACTTACTAGCTTTTTGGTTAGGGAAAGATGTGGCAACCGGTTTCCATAAAGGCTTAGAGCCATGAAAACACTTTGGGGCAGTTCTCTTCTGACCTACAGGCTTGTGCTGAGTCAAAATCAAGTCCATGGCAATAGTCGGTTTTTGATTTGTTTATTTAGTATATGAGATTTTCCTTTAAAAACAAATAGTACAAACAAATGTCATAGATGAAATCCAGGAAAAGACCACATTTTAAGGACAGGCAGGCTGAAGTACTAGAAATAAGAAAGAATAATGTCAGAAAAATGAAGGCATGTATTTTTAAGAAGAGTCCAAGTAACCATAGAGACTGTCAAAGATAGCACATGAATGACAACCACACCACTTAATGATTACAGCAGAGTTTCGAACTGCTGACCTTGTGGTTCATAGCCCAATTTGTAACCACTACACTACCAGAGCTCCATAGAGCCTGTCAAAGATACCACACGAAAGACAACCACAACCACACTATTGACCTTAAAGCAGAATTAGGGGCATGGCAAAAAATGGATGAAAATACTGGAGAACTAAGGAGAAAATTGAAAGTTGAAGTAAATCTATTATTATTATTATTATTTTCTTTCATGGTCTTGCTTGAGAAAATGAAAGAAGAGGCAGTATGTATTTTTTTACCTGAGTCTTATTGTAGGATTCAAATATTTTTAAAAATCTTTTTCCTAAGTTATGGGCAAATTGAGCTTAATAATATGATAAGAGAAAGAAGCATTGGAAAATGAGAGGGAGATGAGGCTTTGCAAACCTCCAGATGAGCATCTTATTACTCAAGTTTCCATTTAAAATTTTTGGTCAGCTTCTTGTTTTCCAACACTATTCTTGTAACCTCAGATATTCAAGCCATGGTATTTTCACTTGCTTCAGATGCATGTGAAAGTTGGACAATGAATAAGGAAGACCTTAGAAGTATCAATGCATTTGAATTAGGATTTTGCAGAAGAATATTAGAAGTATTATGGACTGCCAGAAAACCAACAAAGTTCTCAAGGAAGACGTAAGATCGGTTGCTCCCTGGAAGCAAGGATGGCGAGACTTGATCTCTCATACTTTAGACATGTCCAGTTCTTGGAGAAGGACATCATGCTTGGAAAAGTGGAGTGTCAGTGGAACAGAGGAAGATCTCCAATGAGATGGATTACACAGTGGCAAAAGCTCAAATATAACAATTGTGAGAACGGTGCAAGGACAGACAGTGTTTTGTTCTGTGATGCATGGTGTCGCTATGAGTCTATGGCAACAAGCAACAACAACAATATTGTCTCAGTGTCAGAGTTAATTAGACTGACTGTTGATTAAACAACTGTTGCTGGTATTCTCAACAAATAACATGGGGGCGGGAGGGGGGTTACTATTTGTACTGAGTGAGGTCCAAAGCAGATGCATTATAAACAAGACCTATCTGGGGATCTGAGAGAACTGACAGAAGGAATAATGATAATTCTCTGAGGATGGGGGATTTGGAGAGATCAAAATCCATCATTTCCCCCCCAATGGCTGGTAAGCTATTTGTTTTCACTGTTATTTTGAGACTATTAGTTTGCAAGTTTACCGCAAACTTGAGGAGCAAGGGATGGAAGCAGATCAAATTTAGTTAGATGTAGTCTTTTTCTTGAAGAAACACTCCTTGAATTATTTTGAGCCTTTGCCAAAGATCTGAAAACTGTCAATTTTCAGGGATTTTCAGTTCTTACTCTGTCATTTCCGAAGTTAAAAGCATCTTAAATATGTTTTGAAATTAATCTCTTACAGGTGTTGTATGGAAATAGATCAGTACACCTCTCATTTGATAATGGAAGAACCCTGGGAGATTGTGAGTGAAATATACATGCTGTTTTATGAATCACATCAGCTGAGTATCCAGGGCCTTAATTCTAACCTTCCTTCTGCTAAGAATGATGAGTAGAATGCTATAGGAGAAAGATAGAAGTTTTGACTTGAATGCAAAGAGAAAGAGAAAAGGAGATGATTAGTTACTTGCAGATGGATTTCTATGTCTCACAGAAGTCCCTGTGCTCCTTAGAAGGCCTATAAAGCATCAGCATCTCTATGAGTGGTAATTCACTTGACAACACTTAACAATAACAAAAGAGTAACTTGAAACCTATCATTTTCCTTCCTAGGACTTTATGGAAAGCAGCATCACCATACTGTCAAAAATAGACCTATCAGAAAATTGTAAAGTAGCTCAGTCATTGATCTAACCTACATTAATATTTTCATAGATGCTATGAAGTTTAAGGTATAAATAAGCACCTGAAAGAAGTTTGTTTGTTTGTTTATTGCAAAGGGATTAGAATATTCCTGATTCTTTAATCGATTTTTTTTTCCCCTGTGAAGGTCATGATCATTAAAATAATTTACTATGATGTGAGAAAAAGCTTTTTGTCTTTGGGCTACTGGTGAGGTGAATTCACAATTATGGATCGTTTTTATTGAATTATATCCTCAGAGCTTCTGTTTTGAGCTCTAAATTCACAACCTGTAATTTGCAAATGATCAGTGGTATTTATTTAAATACTCTTGGGTAAAGATAAAACGAACACAGGAATCTGTTTATATCAAGCATAAAAGTGTTTATTAACCAAAACAATAAACCATTATAAATTAATTGTTTAAAGAAAATATCCTTTATTTACTTAACTTTTAACAACTTAATATGATATTTACTTTTTGTAATTTGCTTTTATTGTGAATTGAATGAAGGTCTACAGAGCAGAAAATCAGTTTTGCATTCAACAAATCATACACTTTGTTTAATTTTAATTATTGCAATCTCCACCATGGAAGAGAATATTAAAAGTACAAGGAACTGCCAAAATTAAAAACAGATCTGTGCTGGGAAAGTACAGCCAAAATGCTCCTTGGAAGCCAGGATGCCCAAACTTCATGTGTCATACTTCAGATATATTATCACGAGGGACTTATCCTGCAGAAGGATATCATGTTTGGTAAAGAGGAGGGTTGGAAAAAAAAGAGGAAGAACCCCAGCGAGATGGATTGGCACAGTGGCAGCAGCAGTGGGCTCAGGTGTAGCAACTGGGCATTGTTTAGTTGTATGAAGTTGGCACCGAACTGGGCAGTGTTTTGTTCTGTTGTGCATAGGGTCACCATGAGTCAGTGCCAACTCAATAGCATGTAACAACGACATCAACTCCATGTAACATCCATTATCCCACTTCCTTCCTGTGATTCTTGTATCCATTCAACCTTATTTTCCAACCCTTCTGAAGTTTGTCCTTAGGTAAATGCTGCCATTTTGATCTTGAATGGTTGGCTGTTTCATGGTGAGCATACCTTGCTAATGTAGTTATCCCCTCTATATATCTATCTACCACTTGGTGGTTTACGTGTGATTTATTGACTATGCAAAGGCTTTCAATTATGTGGATCATGACAAGCTATGGACAACCTCGAGAAGTATGAGTATTCTGGAACACTTAATTATTCTCATGAGGAATCTGTACCTGGACAAAGAGGCAGTTGTTCGAACAGAGCATGGGAACACTGAATGGTTTAAAGTATGCAACAGGGTTGCATTCTTTCACCATACTTATTCAACCTGTATGCTGAGCAAATAATCTGAGAAGCTGGGTTATATGAAGAAAAATGTGGCATCAAGATTGGAGGAAGACTCATTAACAACCTGCTATATGCACATGATACAACCTTGCTTGCTGAAAGTGAAGAGGATTTAAACATTTACTGATAAAGATCAAAGAGCACAGCCTTCAGTATGGATTGCATCTCAACATAAAGAAAACAAAAATCCTTACCACTGGACCAATAAACAACATTCTTATCAACAGAGAGAAGATTGAAGTTGTCAAGGACTTCATTCTTCTTGGATCAACTATCAACATTCATGGAAGCAGCAGTCAAGAAATCAAATGATGTATTGCATTAGGGAAATCTGCTGCAGAAGACCTTTTTAAAGTGTTGAAGAGCAAAGATGTCAGCTTGAGGACTAAGGTGTGCCTGACCCAAGCCATGGTGTTTTCAGTAACCTCATATACATGCGAAAGCTGAACAGTGAATAAGGAAGACCGTAGAAGAATTGATGCTTTTGAGTTATGGTGTTGGAGGAGAATATTGAAAGTGTCATGAGTTGCCCATAGAACCAACAGATCTGTGTTGGAAGAAGTACAGCCAGAGTGCTCCTTGGAGGCCAGGATAGCCAAACTTCGTCTCTCATACTTTGGACATATTGCCAGGAGGGACCAGTTGCTGGAGAAGGATATCATGTTTGGTAAGGTGGAGGGTCAGAGAAAAAGAGGAACACCCACAGCGAGATGGATTGACAAAGTGACAGCATCAATGGGCTCAAGCATGGCAACATTTGTGAGGTTGGCCCAGGACCAGGCAGTATTTCGTTCTGTTGTGTATAGGGTCTCTATGAGTGGTACCGACTCAAGGCACCTAACAACAACAACCACCACTTGGTGGAAAATGGGCCCAAGAGGGTGAGTTTGACTTCATACTTGTTAGGTGACTAGAGGTCATGGTCTCGGGTTCTTCTGATATCTTTCTGACCATTAATCCTGGTCTTTGATTTCTAGTTTTGAGCTTTATTCTGCATTTTCTCTTACTTTATCTAGAACCTTCTAATGTGATTCCTTTCAGAACAGTTGGTAGTGGTTTACTGAGAGTCTTTATTTAATGTTTTTCAGGTGCAGTTGTTATGTAATTTAGTTCAACTATTGCTAAAAGTGGACTCCTTGTGTGGCGCCGTAGGATCAATACTGGGCTGTGAACCACAAAGTTGGCAGTTCAAAATCACCAGCTACTCCTCGGAAACTATACGGGGTCACTATGAATTGGAATGGACTCTACAGAACTTAACAACATTTGCTAAAAGTGAATGTGAACTTTGAAACAGATACCCTTATCTTCAATGTATTTAATAGTGGGTGAGGGTGGATATGACCTGTGGAGTCAGTTCTGACTCATAGCGACCCTATTATGATTTCTGAGGTTATAAGTATTTATAGGAGCAGAAAGCCTCATCTTTCTCCTGCAGAAGATAACTTAGTTTCAAACTGCTAACCTTGAAGTTAGCAGCCTGACTCGTAACCACTACACTATCAGAGCTTCTTATATTTAGTAATACCAGATATTTTTCACATATTATGAGAAAATATTCCTTCTGTTTAAAATCAATTATTGTTCCTCCTTGATGTATAATCAATGGAATCCCTATATTTGAAAGCATGCCAAAGTAGTGTATATTGTTATATATGATGTTCTACTGATGTTGACAAAAGTGAAAAAGAAACGAATTGCTGTATGGTTTGCATATAGTAATTTTAAATTGTGACAATGATGTATTCAGAAATATATGGTTATGAGGTACTGCACAATTCTGGCACCCAGAAAAATCACTTCTTCCCATTCTCAGTTTCCTTGAAATGTAGCCATGGTTCTCACTTCTATCACCAAAGATTAATATTCTCTACTTTGGTCTTTATATAAGCAATATATACTTATATGGTATTTACTCTTTTGATACTGATTTCTTCCATTCAGTTTTGTACATGTTAAATCCATCCATCTTATTTATATGCCAGTGAACCCTTCTTTGTCGTGTTGTGTAGCATTCCAGTGAGTATGGAGTTTTAAAATCATCTGGTGATTTAGTGGGTTACACCTTGGACTGTTAACCAAAAGATCAGCAGTTCGACTCCACCGGGCACTCTATAGGAGAAAGATAAATCTGTCTGCTCCCATAAAGATTTGCTGCCTCAGCAACCCTATGAGTCAGAACTGATTTGTTGGTACACAGCAATTTCAGATAGATATTGAAGTATTTTTGTTGAAATTGTTAATCATTAGTTACATATGTGTTTAACTATACTTGTTGTTAAGTGCCGTCAAGTCGATTCTGACCCATAGCGACCCTGTATAGGGTTTCCAAGGAGTGGTTGGTGAGCTTGAACCACTGACCTTCCTGTTCAAAGCAACTTTGCAGTCCAGCGCATTAACCCACCACACCACACTAGGACTCTATTTAACTATGCTAGATAATGCCAATTATTTTTCCAAATTAGATAAATTTAGATAATTTTCAGTCTAGTTTAAATCTTCCAATTTCTCCACATTCTTAATCAATGTTTCATTGTGTCATTCACATTTTAGCTATTTGAATGGGAGATAATTTATTTCTATTGTATTTTCATTTTAATTTCTGTGATAATTAATGATAATGAGCACCATTTGTTAATGTTTATTGGTGATATGGAGTCCTAGTGTGGCTCTGTAGGATAAAGCTCTTGACTGCAAGGTTGATTTGAACCACAAGGTCAGTAGTTCAAACCCACCAACTACTTTTTGGAAATTCTATACAGGGTCACTATGAGTTGGAACTGACTCGACAACACTTAACTACAAATCGGTTGTATAGTACTTTTTAAAGTCTCTTTCTAAGGACTGTATTATAGATTGCTTTAAGTCCCCCCAAAATAGGTTAAACACTGGATTGCTAAACACAAGGTTTGTGGTTCAAACTCACCAGCCAGTTCTTGTTAACCCAATTGTTGTTAAGTGCTGTGCAGTTAGTTCTAACTCACAGTAACCCTATACAGAGATTCTGAGGAGTAGCTGGTAGCTTTGAATCACTAACCTTGTGGTTAGCAATCCAATACTTATCCTACAATGCCGCACCAACACTCCTGAAAACCCTATGTTGTTGTTAAGAGCCTTTGAGTCGGTTCCGACTCATAGTGAATCTTTATAGGGTATCCAAGATCCAAGGAGCAGCTGGTGGGTTTGAACTGCTGACCTGTGTGGTTAGTAGTCCAGAGCTAACCACAAAGCTACACCAGGACTCCTGAAACCCTATGCAAGGTCGCCATCAATCAGAACCAGCTTGACTGCATTTAACAGCAACAGAATGTATGTTGTAAATCTTAACCTCTGTGCCTGCGGTTATAATCTCATTTGGGAATGGGTTTGGGTATGTTAATGTGGCAGGGTTAGTGTAGGGTATATCTTCAGTCAATTTAGAAAACTTAAAAGGTGCAATTAAAGCAGAGACTAGGAAGGCCAATAGAAAGCACCAGGACATCGTCAAGGAACAAGGAAGCAGAAACTGAAATGACAATCACCTTCTTCGAGAGCTGACAGAGAAAAGGCGTTCCTCTAGCTCCACCACCGTGAATTAGGACTTCTAGCCTCCTAAACTAGGAGAAAATAAATGTGTTGGTATTTCTGTTAAAGCAGCACTAGATAACTAAGACAGGCTCATATTCAAAATATACGAAGAACTCCTAAAATTCTGTAAACAAAAAGTCAATATAATTTTTTTTTCAAATCATATAGAAATTTTAATGATGAAAGAACTACCGAGTAATATATAATCAAATCTCATTTACAGATAATGTAACTCAGAGAAAGCAAGTTAGGTGATTTGACAATGGCATAGCTGAAACTAGAGTTCAGTCTTTTTAATTCTTTAACCTCTGTTTTTCCACCATGCTTTCCTCCTCTCAGCAATTGTGAGGGACTTTAGGAACATTAATTTACCAGGTTCTAGTATGCCCAGATTGACCAACTGAAGAGGAATAGTGTTACATTCATCATTAGAACATTTCAAAATCTATCTTAAAGTACAGCACTATTGGTAATAAGATACGATGGAACACCAGTTATTTCAACTATTATTTAAATTCACACATCAACCACTAACGCCAAAGATGAGAAAACTAAACATGTTAAACAGCTTCTGCAATCTTAAATTGATCAAACAAGCAATCCAAATACATTGAT
>NW_006408523.1:22149285-22151565 GCF_000296735.1 Chrysochloris asiatica | reverse complement strand
TTTTTTTAATATTCAGGCATATATAATAATTTACACCACCAAAGGGCATGTTCTGCAAGTGTGCCTCCTGGCCGCCTGCTCTCAGTCCCTCTCTTTCCATGAATCTAGAGTCCTTAGCTGCTCCCTCTCTCCATATCCCCTTCTCTGCCTCCATCTCTGGTATCCCTGCTTCTCTGGATAAGGTTTCACATTCTGCTTGTGCTCTTCTCCCTTGATGGTCCTAGGGTCCTCTGTTTCTGGACTGTAAGATTAACTACTTCCCGTTTTAGTTACAAAACTTCTACCTTTACAATTGTGACAGTGGCAATTAGTCATGATAACAATTACTCACTTTTCTTTCTTTTAAGTATATCATGGTTATTTTATAAAAGACAGAGGGTTGTAATATCCAAAGGTCCAAGTTACAAAAGCTTTTATTTTTTTTTTAAATCTTTCTTTTATATTTACAATCTCCTTCATGCATCATCAAACAACCAAACGATATACCCCACAAGCCTGTCCCTGGCCATCAGTACATAACCCCTCTCCCTCCCTGAGTCTAAAGTCCCCAGCCACTCCATCTCACCATGTCATTGTCTCTGCCTCCATCTCTGGCATCGCTGCTTCTCTGGATAGGGTCCCACACTTTGCTTTTCTCCCTTGATGGTTCCAGGGACCTCCGCTCCTGGACTGCAAAATCTACCACTCCCCTCCTTTTGTTACAAAACATCTGCCTTTACCTTTCCAACACTTATGGTCAGTCCTGATAGCAATCATTCACTATTGAACTACAAGAGTTTTATCCCCATCTCCTTTCATTAACCCCATCCAGATAGGTTGGAAACCACTCAGTGGAGATTCTACCTTTCCCTGCATCCTCTGGAACTAGGTTCCCTATTGAAAGCTTGTAAGCCAGTCACTTATTGCCTTTGTAGCACCCCCATTTTAGGTAGCCTATGTCTAGGTTGCCCATCCTTGTCGACCCTGTGTACCAAGGGTGGGAATGATCTTTGCTGTAAAGATTTGTTCCCTTGGTTGACCTACTGCATCAACGAACATAGGTCAAGCTCATCAAATTGTAGCAGGTTACTCTGTTCTTCCTCTTCTTTCTTCCTCTAGTTTAGTTCTGATCATCCAGCCATCAAAGCCAGGTCAAGTGGGTACTATCTGCAACTATGGGTGCTCTTGTGCATCTCCCCTCACTTCATATCAGCTGGATGCTACACACTCTGCTCTGGTCCTCTGTGGCAATGTTCCTGGGCCCAGGATCCCCAGGTCTCATCATACTGCTGGCCTACCAGGTCTCAATCCAAGTTAACAGGAGTCTGTTCAGTGTGGTCGGACTTTGTTCAGAACTTCATTGCTGTTTTTCCCCCACTTTCCCTTATCGGTGACCAACATGGTCAGCAGCAAGCTCATGTACCTGCTCATGTATTCCCCTTGAGTTTTAGTCTTAGAATGGGGTTTGCCCTGAGGGGACCTGATGACTTGCCTTGATGGATCCTGGGGGAATGACTTGCTTCTTGTAGTAGTCAATCAGACTGCCATTATTATTTTTTTATTTTTCCTGATGGTCTTTCTTTCAAGAAGTGTCTTCTGTTCTTCTAGCCACTCCAGGCTGGTCTGCTTGTCCTTTCAAGTGGAAATTTCTTGACTCAGAAAATTCTGGATGGTGATCAGGATTCCATCTATGGTCTTATGCAAAGCAAAGGCTCTGCAAGAAGCCTCCTTCACTGGGCAAGTTCTAGCCCCAGGCATTCCAATCAATTATGACGGACTTACAAGCCTTCTATGGTGATGTTTCTGGCTATTCTCTCCCTCTCAAGTGTCAGTTTTACAATATTAGGTAAGGGAAACCAAGATTCAAAAGGTAACCGTATTAACATTATTTCCCCACTTTTCCCCACTCAAACCATGCCTCAATCTTTGTATCCCAGAACTCTTTTGTTCCAAGGTTGTGCTTACATCATCATTTACCTCTGTCCTGTTTAGCCCATGCAAACCTACCTAACTGTTTTCTCATCCACCTTGTTCTTCCTTTCCTCTTCCCCTTCTAGTGTATTGTCCCCCCTCCCACCACTCAAACTATCCTGTGTCTATTCCCTACCCTGTGCTCCACATTCCCCTCCCTCCCCTCAACCCACCCCATAAACCTTGGTAACCAGCAAGGATTTTTTTTTCCTTTTTAGTGTGGGTACTTTTTCTTAATCTTTTGCAATAATGGTCCTATGCAGTATTTATCTTTCTGTGACTGACTGATTTCACTCAGCATAATGTCCTCAAGGTTCATCCTTATGCAGT
>NW_006408523.1:22138432-22148315 GCF_000296735.1 Chrysochloris asiatica | reverse complement strand
ATATATATATATTTGTATGTCCTGGTGTGGTGTTGTGGGTTAATGTGTTGGACTACAAAGCCGGCTTGAACCACAAGATTGGTGATTCAAGCTCACCTGCCACTCCTTGGAAACCCTATACATGGTCGCTGTGGATTGGAACTGACTGGATGGCACTTAACAACAATATACATATATGTATCTTTATACAGATAGATAAACCAATACCAATCTGCAGGGGTTAGAGGAGGCTTTCTAGTCCCACAAAGGTTTACAGCGTTGGAACACCCTAAAAAGGATCACTGTAAGTCCGGTCCCACTCAACAGTACTTAACAAAAGCATCAATAATAGATATACAAAAATATTACTAATTAGGATCATTTTTGAATATGAAAGTCTCAAGATAATGAAGTCCAAGCTGCACTGAAGACATTAATGAAAAACAAGGTTCCAGAAATTGATGAAATATAAATTGAAATGTTTCAAAAAACAGATGCAGCACTGGATGCACTCACTCATCTACCTGGGCAGCAGATTGGAAGAGATCTGTATTTTATCAATTTTAAAGAAAGGTGATCCACTGCAAAAGGGAATCATCTAACAGTATCTTTAAAGTCACATGCAAGTAAAATTTGACTGAAGATAATTCCAAAAATGGTTGTAGTAGCACATCAACATGGAGCTGCCAGAAATTCATACCAGATTCAGAAGAGGTGATGAAATGAGGACTCATTCTTGATGTTACATGGATCTTGGCAGGAAGCAGAGAATATAAGAAAAATGTTAACTTGTGTTTTATTGACTTTGCAAAGATATTCAACTGTGTGGATCATAACAAACTAAGGCTAACACTGCAAAGAATGGGTATTTCAGAACACTTAACTGTACTCATGAGGAACCTGCACATAGACCAAGAAGCAATTGTTTGAACAGAACTGGGGAATACAGAATGGTGATGGGCATTGTTAATGTACAAACTAGCTGGATGATAAATTTTTTAATATTGTCATAAATGTGAAATATTACATAATGACATCATCTATAAATTATGATAGAAGTATTCACAAATTTGTTTTTTCTTATTCTGAAACGTTTCTGTTACTCTTTTTATAGGTTACCATTTAGAAGTAAAAAACATACCCAAACCAAACCCTGGTGAGGATTTTTATTTTCTTTACATTGAGATGCAGTCCATACCCAAAGCTGTGCTCTTTGATCTTCATTAGTAAATATTTTAAGTCCTCTTCACTTTCAGCAAGCAAGGTTGTGTCATCTGCATATTGCAGGTTGTTAATGAGTCTTCTTCCAATCTTGATGCCATGTTTGTCTTCATATAACCCAGCTTCTCGGATTATTTGCTCAGCATACAGGTTAAATAATAAGTATGATGAAAGAATACAACCTTGTCACACACCTTTTATAATTTTAAACCATTCAGTGTTCCCATGTTCTGTTTGAACAATTGCCTCTTGGTCCTTGTACAGATTCCTCAGGAGCACAAATAAGTGTTCTGGAATATTCATACTTCACAATTTTGTCCATAGCTTATCACAATCCACAAATTGTAGCCAATAAAGCACCTGTAAACATCTTTCTGATATTCTCTGCTTTGATCTATCATGTAGGGTCAGCAAAAAGGAGGAAGACCACCAATGAAATGGATTGACAAAATGGCAGCACCAATGGTCTCAGTGTACCAATTGTGAGGATGGCACAGGACTGGGCAGTGTTTCATTGTGTTATACATAGTGTCACTATGAATCAGAGCCAACGGCTAACACCTAACTGTAACAAACAATACAATTTTCATTTGATTTTAGAAATTTTTTTTTTCTTTTTATTAAGATAAAATAAAATGAAAAGCAGAGGCACTGAATGGTAGAGTCTTGCTCTCAGTTAAGTAGAGGAACGCATTTGAGTCTCTTATTCAGAGTCTTATTTCAGAGACATCAGTGATTATAACTATGTTTTTTAAATAGGCAGATTATAGAAATAGAGGAATCAAAACCTGATTTTAACTTTTAGGGGGCAAATAGTATGAAAAATACTCAGTAAGAAATGGTGGGATCCTTAGACCTGAAAGACAAAGGGGTAAAATCATGTTGACTTGTAACATATATGTCCACATTATTAAATAGTAGCTATGAAGGACAAAGAGTGAGAGAGTGTGTCTGAGGCAAGGAATTTTTCTTAGGGATACAAGTTGTATAAAAAGTTAGCAAGAGATGAGCTGGAAAAGAAGGTCAAATCCTGCAGTTATTATGAGCAATAATAAATCTATCTAGAGTTTTAGTGTAGAACTCACAATGTGGTATTTGCAATTTATATAGATTACTCTAGCCACAGTGTGATTATTAAATTGGTAAAATGACTTATGGGCAGTGAATTTAGGTGGTGTGTAAAAGTGGGATACAGGATATCAACAGATGGCTATTACAGCTGTCTAATTAGGAAATCAGAGTCCCGTTTTAAGATAAGCACTGGATTGATAGCTGCAAATTGGGTGATTTAAACCCAACAGCCCTTCCTTAGACACCTTAGGGTTGCTATGAATCTGAAAAGACTCAACAGCACTTAACAATAACAACATTAACAGCAGCAGTTAAGGAATCAGGGTGCCCTGATGTAGATCATCTACTGGGATAATGGAGAGACATAGGTAACTGTGCTCCACAGGGTTTTCAAAGGGTAAATTTCTCAGTCGATTGCCAAGCCTTATTCATTTGAGAGGTAGAATCCAAATTACAAAATGTTCAGAAAAAAGAGGCTACTACAATTATTCAGAAAGAGCCCTGTTGGTGTAATGGTTAAAGTGCTTGACTACAAACTGAAAGGATGGTAGGTCGGACACACCCAGAGACTCAGTGGGAGAAAAGACATGGCGATCTGATTCTGTACAGAATGCGTCTTAGAATCTGTAATTCTGTACAGATTACGGTTTCAAAAGCGTTATGAGGCAGTTCTAATTTGCCATATAAGATTGCTATGGTTTGAAATGATTCAGTGGCACCTAATCACAAATGCACTACAGTTATGTGGAAACAGTTGAACTCATGAGCTAGAAACTTCTAATAGTTTTAGATGTCAGAATTGAAAAAAAGAAAAAAATGCAGGTTTGGTTTTATCTTATATTTAAAACACATTAGCTACAATCACTACCAATATATACAAACTGAGATACCAAGAAAACACTAAGCAATATTCTTAATATTCACCTATGCCAAGACTTCTTGAATTTCAATGCCAAGTTCTTATTAAGTGCATGATATGAAAGATCTACTCAGAAATCAGACTGGTCATGTTTTGCTACAATTCTGAAGTGACCCTTCTGTAGCTTCCACAAATCATTCTGTCTTTCATAGGGGTATTCATTCACTGACAGCCGGATAGGTGTTTCATTTTACTGTTATTGTTGTTATTAGGTGCCATCGAGTAGGTGCTGACTCATAGTGACCTTATGCACAGCAGAAAGAAACACTGCCTGATCCTGGGCCAACCTCAGTACTGTTGCCACACTTGAGCCCATTGATGCTGCCACTTGCTCAATCCATCTTGCTGGGGGTCTCCCTCTTTTTCTCTTACCCTCCACCTTACCAAACATGATATCCATCTCCAGCAACTGGTCCCTCCTGACAATATGTCCAAATTGTGAGAGACGAAGTTTGGCCATCTTGGCCTCTAAGGAGCACTCTGGCTGTACTTCTTCCAACACAGATCTGTTGGTTCTATGGGCAGCCCATGGCACTTTCAATATTCTTCTCCAATACCATAACTCAAAAGCATCAATTCTTCTACGGTCTTCCTTATTTACCGCCCAACTTTCACATGCATATGAGGTTATTGAAAATACCATGGCTTGGGTCAGGCACAACTTAGTCCTTAAGCTGGCATCTTTGCTTTTCAACACTTTAAAAAGGTCTTGTGCAGAAGATTTGCCTAATGCAAAACATCATTTGATTTCTTCCATGAGTGTTGATAGTTGATCCAAGAAGAATGAAGTCCTTGACAACTTCAATCTTTTCTCCAATCTTTTCTTCAATCTTTTCTCAGTGTTTATTGGTCCAGTGGTGAGGATTTTTGTTTTCTTTACACTGAGATGCAATCCATACCGAAGGCTATGCTCTTTGATCTTCATCAGTAAATATTTTAAATCCTCTTCAGTTTCAGCATGCAAGGTTGTATCAACTGCATATTGCAGGTTGGGCTTGGATAAATAGAAATTTGCACTGAGTAAGACAAAAGGCCCAATGATATCTTTGAAACAGTCAGAATTTAAAGAGGAAAATTAGTGCTTGCCATTTAGTAATTTGTAATTTAAATGATAAGGGTCAACAATTTGCCTGTGTTCATTGGAACTGAGCAATAGTGTAATGTTAGTTTTCTCAGGCCAAATGGATAATTGAAGGATAAGAAAATTGTAAACTTGACCTCATATTCTAACTAATAATTCATCTGTTTTTCCCAATATTTGTAAGTGCATTTTATCCAAATAAAGAAGCAGATGTTTCTAAGACTGTTGGTAACTTTCTTGTTGTCATCTTGGTGTGGCACTGTAGCCTAAGCACTGGATTGCTAATTACAAAGTTGTCAGTTCAAATCCACCAGCTATTCCTTGGAAACCTTATACAGGGTCACTATGAGTCCAAGCCTACTCTAGGACACTTGACAACAGTGATTGTTTACATCATAGTCATTTTCCTTCACACATTTTAAGAGAAGGCGCCTTTCTTATAGAATTTCCTTGGTGATGCTTATTCAATGCATCCACCACACATAATATCATCATCTATTGTGTGTGAGGACCTGAACTTGTCATTGTGATATTGAAGAGAACAGGGCCAAGTGTATGCCTTCAAAAAGCTCCCAACTTGTGAAATGTTTCCCTTAGAATTGAGTTTGGCTGCAGTCTGTAAGAAAAAACCTGACTATAGTGCCTTTTATAAATGAGGGGTTTATTTTCTTCAAGAAATATGTAATCAGAGTTGACAGTCCAGATCTAGTATATGGCTTCATGATATTCTTTTGGACTCAGGCACCTTCTTCCTTTCCACTCTGACATCTTTCATATATGTTTCTCTTATTGTCACCAAATAGCTACTCTGTTTATATTATATTCTGTCCATGATTAAGAGAAGGAGGGAGGCAAACACCATGTGCCTGCGCAATATTCGCTTTCTCTTTAGTCTTGTCCCATTGTCACATCTCACTGATGCAAATCTATCAGGTCATCTGACCCTCTAAAGATAAATAAAGTATTTTATCCAAGCATATTTCTTCCCCAAATAAAATGGAGTTTAGTAAACCAAGAATGAAGGAAAAAAGTATCAGTTGGCATCTATTTATTTTTACCATGATGTACTTACTCTAAACCCTAAAATCACAAAATAGTAAAACAAGAGCTAAGATAAATGTTACACAATATTTTATAAATTTGCAACTGAATACAGACATCAAGTAGTTCAAATAATTCTTTAAAAAAATATTTGATGCTTATGATGAGTTCTACCAGCTAATAATTTTTCAGTCCATGAGAAGAAAATATTGTTATGTTTTATGGTTGAAAAGAATCCTGGCACAAATACCAAAGGTAGCATAGGTGCCTATGTATTCTCCATGTAATTATTATAACAGATGTTGTTAAGTGCTGTTCAGTTGGTTTCATATCATAGTGATCTTGTATAGTGTTTCTGAGGAGTGGATGTTGGGCTTGAACCATCAACTCTGTGGTTAGCAGTCTAGTGCTTATTCTATGAGCCACACTGGAATTCCATTTCAGCAGTTCTAGTTTGTTGTTGTTAGGTGCTGTCATGTATGTTCTGACTCATAGTGACTGTATTGTGTTTCTGAGGAGCGACTGGTGGATTTGGACCATTAATCTTGTAATATTACCTACTAGCTCTTTGTTCTTAAACTAGTTTCTCTATCAGTTTGTTGGCATAGTGGTAATGTGTTGGGCTGCTAACCTCAAGGTCCAGCAGTTTAAAATTACCTGCTGTTCCATGGGAGAAAAATAAGGATTTCTGCTCCTGTAAAGATTTACAGCCTTGGAAACCATATTCACTGTGTGGATCATAACCCAATACAGGATCACTATGAATTGGAATCAACTCCATGGCACATAAAATCCACCATGTTAAGTGTAATCACTTGTCTTCATGTAACATATGTGATTGAATACAGATGAATAGACTTAAGAATTGAATAAATTGCTTACCTTTGTCTTGTGACTGGTATAGACTGTTGAACTCAGTTATTTCAATGTAAGATTTTAAGGAAATGTTAAGAGAATTTGTAAAAATGCTATGGAAAATAAATCACTGCACTGGTGTTAAAGTTTTATTTAAAAAAAGCAACAAACAACTCTTATACATGTAGTAAGTTTTATTACTACTTTTACTCAAAGAAATAGAAGTTGATTTCAAAGGAGAGCAATGGAATGGCATTCTTTAAATTAGTAATAAATATAGAGAGGCATTAGGAAATTATTCTTGCTTTAAAAAGTATGAAATAACCTTGCTTCAATGGCTGGGTGATCAGAACTCGACTAGAGGAAAACAGAAGAGGAAAAAAAAAAAAAAAAACTTGGCCTATACATATGGATGTAGTAGTTTAAAAGAGGGAAAGAATCTTTATAGCAAGGATCATTCCCACCCCCTCTGCACACAGGGTTGACAGGGATTAGCAACTTAGGCATTAGCTACCCATATTGGGAGGGAGGGGGCTACAAAGACATGAAGTGACTGGCTTACAAGTTTTCAAGAGGGAGCTTAATTTCAGAGGGGGAAAAAAAGTATGAAATAATCAAGAAAGCAAGATAGAGAATATGTGCAAGAGAGCATTTGGTGTAATAATTGTTTCATATCTTTTTAATTAGTGACTAAAAACTAAAGGTAATATAAAAAAACATCTTTTCTATCAAATGTTTAGTATTTGGCTCTGCTGGTGTGGCGCTATGGGTTAATGTGCCAGACTTCAAAGCCATTTGAACTGCTAGGTTGGCGGGTCAAGCTTATCAGTCACTCCTTGGAAACCCTATACAGGGTTGCTATGGGTCGGAACCGACTCAACAGCACTTAACAACAACAACAACCTGTATCAAGTTAGTTTCTGCTTGTTGAAGCCATCCTCTTATGGAATTCCTGCTACAGCAGCAGTAGGTGACTAAGATAATCAGTAAAGGTTTCAAGTTTTCTGTACTTTCAGCAAAAAATGTTGTGTCATCTGTTTATTACACAATGTTAATGAGTCTACCTCCAATCCTGACTCAGCAATCTTGTTTTTTGGGTCATTTTCTAACCACCCAAACTGAGTAAGTATAGCTAAAAGACATGACTCTGAGACATTTCTTTTATGATTTTGATGGTATAATATCCTCTTATTCTGTTCAAACAACCACCTCTTGAGTTATGAACACATTCCACATAAGCACAATAAAATGATGGGCATTTCCATTCTTCACAATGTTATCTGCAATTTGTTATGATCCATACAGTGGAAGGTTTTCATTTTACTTGACTTCACAATTAATGCCCTTGGAAGCAGCAGTCAGCAAATCAAACAACATGTTGCATTGGGCAAATCTATTCTCAAAGACTTCATTAAAGTTTCAACAAGCAAAGATACCACGTTGATTAGGTGCACTAAGATGCACCTGATCTAATTCATTGCCTCATATGTAAGTGAAAGTTGGAAAATGAATAACAGAGTTCAAAGAACTGATACATTTGAATTATGATGTTGAAAATGAATATAAAATATACCATGGATTGCACGAAGAATGAATAAATCTATCCTAGAAAATGTACATCTAGAAGCTCCTTAACGGTGAAAATGTTAAGATTGTGTCTTTCATACTTTGGACATATTATCAAGAGAGACTAGTCCCAGAAAGAGAACATTGTGCTTGGTAAAGTAAAAGGTCAGCAAAAGGAAGGAACATTTTTAATGGGAGGATCGATACACTGGCTTCAACAGAAAGTTTAAACATTGGAAAGATTGCAAAGATGACACAGGGCCAGGAAGCATTTTGTTCTGTTATATTCAGAGTCCTTATGAGTGGGACAAACTCGATGGAACCTGCCTTAATTCTCTACTGCTGCTATAACAAAAATAACTCAAGTGGATGGATTTGGTAAAGGGAAGTGTCTTCTCTCACAGGTTAGGAAGTTAGAAGAAGACCCCTAGCTCTGGAGAAATGTCCTTGTCTCTTCTCAGCATTAGTAATCTCAGTATTCCTTGGACTTTCCATGTTTCTTGGCATCCATTTTTCTCTGGATATACAGTGCATGGGACCCAGAAACTAAAGATGCAATCCAATCCTGGCTCTTCTTGGTGTCAGTAGGTCTCTGTTTCTCTGCTCATTTCTGTTGTCCTTTATATCTCAAAGGGGATTAACTCAACATATAACTTAACCTCATAGAATTGCTTCTAATGTTATTGACATCATAGAATTGATTACTTACAACACAAAAGATAAATAGAGCAGATCATATCAGATCACATCCTCCTGGGATTGCACCATAGTAGATCCTATCATTGAGGTGATAACTACTTTTTACCTACTAAATAAAATGGAACTCATAAAGATTAGTATCCTAGGCAGTAGTGAACTGAAATGGATTGTTGTTGTTGCTCTTAGGTGATATGCACAAAAGAACAAAACACCTCCCTGGTCTGCACCATTCTAAAAATTACTGCTCTGCTTGAACTCATTGCTGCTACCACTATCACAGTCCATCTCCATGGAGGGCTTTCTCCTTGTCGCTTGCCCTCCACTTTACTGAGCATGATGCCCTTCTCCAGGGACTGTTCCCTCATGATGTCATTGTTGTTCAGTTCCATTGAGTTGGTTCTGACTCACAGCAAACAAGTATAGGGTTTCCAAGGAGTGGCTGGTGAGTTTGAACGACCCAATTTGTAATTCAAACTGACCTTGCTGTCCTATGTATTATCCTGCAGCACCACACCAGGACTCTAGTCCTTCCTGATAATATGTCCAAAATATAAGAGTTGAAGTCTGACCATATTCGTTTCTAAGGAGAATTCTGGTTGTACTTCTTGAAACAGGTTTGTTTGTTCTTCTGGCAGTCCATGGTACCTTCAATATTCTTCTCCAACACCATAACTCAAATGCATCAATTTCTTCTAGTCTTCTTTATTCATTGTCTAACTTTCACATGCATGTGAGACTGTTGAAAATACCATGGCTTGGGAAGGTACACTTTTGTCCTCAAACTGACACCATTGCTTTTGAATACTTTAAAGAGGTCTTGTGCAGCAGATTTATCTAATGCAATACTTTGTTTGATTTCTTGACTGGAGCTTTCATGTGTATTGATAGTGAATCCATGCAAAATAAGCTCTTTGACTAGTTCAGTCTTTTCTCCATTGATCACAATTTTATTTATTGGTTAAGTGGTGAAGATTTTTGTTTTCTTTACATTGAGGTGCAACCTATACCAAAGGCTGTGGTCTTTGAGCTTCACCAATAAGTATTTAAATCCTCTTCACTGTCAGCAAGCAAGGTTGTATCATCTGCATATTGCAGGTTGTTAATGAGTTTTCCTCCAACCATGCTGCCACATTCTTCTTATAATCACGCTTCTCAGATTATTTGCTCAGCATAATATTTGAATAAGTATGGTAAAATAATACAACCCTGACACTGAACTTTTCTGACTTTAAACCATGCAATGTTCCCTTGTTCTGTTTGAACAACTCCCAAAGGGAATCGTTCCTGATGAGCACAATTAAGTGTTCTGGAATACTCATTCTCCACAATGTTGCCCACAGCTTTTCATGATTCACATAATCAAAAGCCTTTGCATAGTGAATAATTGTTATCAGGACTGATTGTGTGGTTGGAAATGTAAAGGTAGCCGTTTTATAGCAAGGAAGGGAGTG
>NW_006408523.1:22124300-22138062 GCF_000296735.1 Chrysochloris asiatica | reverse complement strand
GGTAAACATCTTTCTGGTACTAAATGCTGTCAGCCAAGATCCATTTGATACCAGTAATAATATCCTTCTTCTACATCCTTGTGTGAATCTGGCTTGAACCTCTGGCAGTTCCCTGTCAATATACTGTTACAGCCAATTTTTAGGTTATCTTCAGCAAAATTTTACTTGCATAGGATATTAACAGTATTGTCCAATGATTTCCATATTCTGCTGGCCACCTCTGTTTGGAATGGGTAAAAATAACAGTCTCTTCCAATAAATTGGCCAGGTAGCTGTCATCCAAATTTTCTAATGTAGATGAATGAGTGGCTTGAGTGCTACATCAGTTTGTTGAAAGATTTCAATTTGTATTCCATCAATTCCCGGAGTCTTGTTTGTTACCAGTGCCTTCAGAGTACCTTGGGCCTCTTCCTTCTGTACCTTTGGCTCTTGATCATAAACTACCTGTTGATATGGTTGAACATCAACCATTTCTTTTTGGTATGTCTTCTATGTATATAGTTTCCATCTTCTTTTGATGCTTTCTGCATCATTCAATATTTTGCCCAAAGAATCCTTCAGTTTTAGAAGTCGAAACTTATGTTTTTTCGTTAGGTCCCTCATTGAGAAATGCTGAGCATATTCTCCCCTTTTGGTTTTCTAACTCCATGTCTTTGCACATTTCACTATAATACTGAACTTCGTCTTCTGAAGCTGCCCTTTGAAAATTTCTGTTCAGCTCTTTTACTTCCTCATTTATTCCATTTACTTTAGAATCTGCATGCTGGAGGCGAAATTTCAAAGTCTGTTTTTTGACATCCATTTAGGTATGTTCTTTCTTGTTCATGGGTATTCATGAACACTTAACTGTGCTCAGGAGGTTCAAGTACATAGACCAAGAGGTAGTAATTCAGACAGAATAAGGGGAACTGAATGGTTTAAAATTTTTTTAAAAGTATGCTACAGGGTTGTATCCCTTCTCCATACTTACTAGTCTCTATGCTGAGCAAAAAAATCCAAGAAACTGGGTTATGTGAAGAAGAATCTTGGTATCAGGGTTGGAGGAAGAATCAATAACAACCTGCAATGTGCAGAAGACACAGTCTTGCTTGGTGAAAGTTAAGAGGACTTGAAATACTTACTGATGAAGATCAAAGACTACAGTATGGATTGCACCTGAATGTAAAGAAAAGAAGAATCCTCACAAGTGGCCCAGTAAATAACATCATGATAAATGGAGAAAAGATTGAAGTTGTCCGTGACTTCATTTTGTTTGGATCAACAATCAGTGTGCATGTAAGCAGCAGTCAAAAAATAAAAAGACATATTATATTAGGCAAAGATGTAGTCAAAGATCTCTTTAAAGTGTTCAAGAGCCAAGATGTCTCTTTGAGGACTAAGGTGTGCCTCACCCAAGCCATGGTACTTTCAATCACCTCCATCTGTATGTGAAAGTTGGATAATGAATAAGGAAGTCCATAGAAGAATTGATGCATTTGAATTATGGAGAAGAAGTACCGTGGACTATCAGAAGAATAAAGAAATCTGTCTTGAAGAAAGTATAACCAGGATGCTCCTTAGAAATGAGAATGTCTCTCATACTTTGAACATATTATCAGGAGGGATTAGTCGCTGGAGAAGAACATCATGCTTGGAAAAGTGGAGGGTCAGCAAAAAAGTGAAGACCACCAACAAGTAGTAGCCACAAAGAACTCAAACATAGCAATTGTGAGGATGACACAGGATGTGGCATTATTCCATTCTGTTGTGCATGGGGTTGCTATGAGTCAGAATTGACTCGTGGACACTTAACAACAGCAACAGCTGCTATACCACTGAGGGTCCTGACCCAGTCATGTTGACACAAAACCTTAACTATTGCAACAACATTTGGTCTCTGTATATCCTCATTGTAGAACTAGCCCTATGTTACTCTTTGAATTAAATATTCTTCAAATTTTATAAGGATGTGATGAATGCTTGAATTTCAGTTTCAAATAATAATTTCTCATAGTTTTGTTTCCCCTTGTTCAATAAATGAATTCTGAAAGTCATCACAATGACACTGACTTTTTTATGCACATCCATCTAGGTATAAGAGCTTTCAGTAGAAAGAATGAAGAGAAGGGGAACAATAGATCTATATTTATATAAGGAAGGGTGACCAGCACATGCCATTGGGAGGGGTTGTGATTGAACCAGGTCATGTCATATTCACAAATTGTGGAACTACACATCAGAAGCCAGCTGCACATAACAGATTTCAGGACCATAAAGGACTCAGGCAATAGTTAAACTTGTTGAAACATTAGTCAGAAATAAAATACTTTTATTGTTCATGAAAGGGAAGTGTAGGCATCTCATTATTCCCTCCACTATTTAAAGTCTATGATCCCTTTAAAAGCAGCAGGAATCAAGCTCTTCAGGAAGGTTACACTCTGTTACAAACCCACTGTTTTTCTTCTTTTGTTTTGGTGCCTTTCTTTTTAATGCACATTACTGAAACAAAAGGACTGTTAATTTGACTTGTTAATTACCTTCTCAGAGAAAGGTATTTGTTGTAATGTTGATCAACTTCAATTTTAAATACTTTATTGTTTTTCTGCATAATGATACATGTGTATACATGTATATTGAAGCACACAGTGACTACATAAGATAAGCACTGGACTGTGAACCATAAGGTCTGGCTTTGAGACTGCCAGCCCTTCCATGGAAAAAAGATGAGGCTTTCGGCTCCCCCCCAAAATTTAAAACCTAAGAAACCTTACACAGGGTTACTTTGAATGGAAACTGACTCCATGATACAAGAGCAACAACATACACGTGTACATATATAGACAAAGTTGTGATGTTTTTGAAGTTCACTTACATTTGTTTTACTAAAAAAGATCATACTTTAATTGGAAATGGAGATTTAGATGTTTATGTAGTGAACCTGTGAACTTTTCTCTTACAGCTTCAAGTTCTAGGTCCATGTTAGTCATGTTTTTGTCAACCAAATATCATATCATTCTCAGTTTGTATCTTCTTTGGGTGCATTTGAAATCTTATTTTAACATTTGATTTTTAATCAATCTAGAAATTATGATTGTAAAATACTACACTTCCTAGCCACTAGAAAACTTAATTCAAACAGTAACCTTCTTCCTGAAAAGACCAGATTAACTCTCCAGTTAGTGAGTTGTTTCCTGATTTCCTCAGTAAGTAAGGTGAAGACAGTAATGACGCAAGTCATAGTAAAACTAGTACCATTTTTTTTTTTTTTTTTAAGATCAAAGTCTCCGTTTCTCCATTAATTTCTAATCTAATCTTAGTGCCACTCTAAGAAGAATCCTTGGAGGCCAAGATGGCCAAACTTTGTCTCTCATACTTCGGACATATTGTCAGGAGGGACTAGTCGCTGGAGAAGGATATTGTGTTTGGTAAGGTGGAGGGTCAGAGAAAAAGAGGAAGACCTCCAGCAAGATGGATTGGCCAAGTGGCAGAGCATCAATGGGCTCAAGTGTGGCAACAATATTGAGATTGGCCCAGGATCAGGCAGTGTTTCGTTCTGCTGTGCATAAGGTCGCTATGAGTTGGTACCGATTAGATGGCAACTAACAACAACAACAACTCACACCATCCTGGGGTGGTTCCTGAACTAATGGTTTCTGTGGTGTGATGAGGAAACAACTTTGGGAATTTGGACAGCACCTCAGATCTCCTGCTGTCCTTCAGTGATGCTATATTCTCTTCTGCTCTTTGATGAGAGTCATGCAGTGAGCTTCAAATTGTTCTTTCAAACTTAGCTTTCGCATTGACGATCTTCCTTTTTTTCAATGACCACTTTACCTGGCCTTTCCTGGTGACATGTCCAAAGTGCAGGCAACGAAGACTTGCCATCTTCACTTCTAAGGAACTTTCTGACTTAACTTTTTCCAAGACAGATTTGTTTATTCTTCTGTCGTCATCCATGGTACCTTCAATATTCTTTCCAAGACCATAATTAAAATGCATTGCTTCTTCTATGGTCTTCTTTATTCATTGTCCAACTTCCACATGCATATGAGGTGATTAAAAATATCAAGATTTGATTCAGAAGCACCTGAATACTCAAACTGATATCTTTGCTCTCTAACTCTTTAAAGAGGTGTTATGCAACAGATTTGCCTAATGCAATATGTATTTGACTTCTTGACTGCTGCTTTCATGAGTGCTGGTGTTGGCTCCAAACAAAATTAGCCTTTGAAAAGTTCATTCTTTTCTCCATTTATCATGATGTTAGTTGTTGGTCCACTTGTAAGGATCTTCACTTTCTTTACACTGAGGTGCAATCCATACTGAAGGCTGTAGTCTTTGATCTCCATCAGTCTTTTTCATTTCCAATAAGCAAGGCTGTGTTATGTGCATATTGCCGCTTTTCCTCCAATACTGATGCTAATTTCTTCATACAATCCAGTTTCTTGGATGAATTGTTCAGTATACAGATTGAAAAAGTTAAGAGATGCAACCGTGGTGTAGATCTTTGCTGATTTGAAACCATTAGTATTCCCTTGTTCTGTTTGAATGATTGCATTTTGCCTACTAATCGGGCTGCGAACCTTAATGCCAACAGTTTGAAACTACCAGCCGCTCCGCGGGAGAAAGATGAGGCTTTCTACTCCCGTAAAGATTTACACCCTCGGAAACCCTGTACAGGGTCGCTATGGGTTGGAACCGACTCAACGGCACTTAACAACAACAACAACAACAGGTTCCTCATGAGCACAAGTAAGTGATCTAGAATATCCATTCTTTGAGATGTTATCCATATTTTATTGTGATCAACACAGACAAATACCTTTGAATATTCAAGAAAGTACACATACACATCTTTCTGGTATTTGCTTTCAGCCAAGATCCATCTGACATCAGCAATGACCTCCTTAGTTCCACATCCTCTTCTGAGTCAAACTTGATTTTCTGGAAGCTCCTTGTTGTTGTGCAATTGCAATCATTTAAAAATTATCCTCAGCAAAAATTTGTATGCATATGATATTGTTCAGTTATTTTTGCATTCCATTGACACACCTTTTATGGAAATGGTTAAAAATGTTAGTCTTTTCCAGTCAGTTGGCCAGATACCTCTCTTTCAATTTTCTTGGCACAGATGAGTGAGCACCTCCAGCACTGAATCAGTTTGTTAAAATATTTCAATCAATAATCTGTCAATTTCTGGAGCCTTGTTTTTCAACAATGCTTTCAAGGCCATTTGGACTGTTTCCTTCAATTTCATCAATTCTTGATCATATGCTACCTTTTGAGATGTTTGGGCATTGACCAATTATTTTTGGTATAGTGATTGTGCACTCGTTCCATCTTGTTTTGATGTTTCCTGCATCTTTCAAAATTTTTCCCATAGAGATTGGTGATTATGTGCTGTGGAGTTGTTTCTGACTCATAGAGACCCTGTCTAGGGTTCCTGAGGCTGTAAACCTTTATGGGAACAGCAAATCTCATCTTTCTGTCATGGAACAGCTG
The DNA here is from genome assembly GCF_000296735.1 of Chrysochloris asiatica. NCBI lineage: Eukaryota > Metazoa > Chordata > Mammalia > Afrosoricida > Chrysochloridae > Chrysochloris > Chrysochloris asiatica. The sequence goes on along the minus strand of NW_006408523.1, from coordinate 22,132,581 downwards.
GTAGTTTCAAACTACTGACCTTGCAGTTAGCTGCCCAACTGGTAACCACTGTACTACCAGAGCTCCTTATTTTGCTCACAGAATCTTCAAAATTGCAGGTCGAGGTTTGAATGTTTTCTTCAGTTATTTTCAGCTTGATAAATGCTTAATGTGTTCTTCCCTTGGAGTTTTCTAATTACAAAACTGCACATTTCATTGTTAATACTTTGTCTTCTCAAGCTTCCCTTTGAAGTTTTTTGTTCAACTCTTTTACTTCCTCATTTCTCCCAGTCACTTTAGCTTCTCTATTCTCAAGAGAAAATTTCAGAATCTCTTCTGAAATCCATGTTTGTCTTTCCTTTCTTTCCAGTCTTTTAAATGACCTTTTGCTTTCTCCGTGTATACATCATACAGTTCTTGATGTCATGCCACAATAAATCTGTTTTTGAGAAAGTCTCTAAATTTAGGATATATTCTTGGCTATCTTTTGGCTCCCATGGACTTGTTTTAATTTTCTTCAACTTCAGTCTGAACTTGCATATGAACTACTGATGGTCTGTTCTATAGTTAGTCTCTGGCCTTGTTTTACCTGATGACATTTGGCTTCTCCACTGTTTCTTCCCATAGATGTAGACAATGTGGTTTCTGTGATTTGACTAGTAGCCAAACACTGACCTACTATACACCAGGGCTCCTTCTCATAAAAATGATACCCTCAGAAATCCAGTGGGGTAGCTCTTTCTACCCTGTTACATGTAGCCACTATGAGTTGACATTGAATATATAACAACAAGCAATCCCAGCAAGTGGGGACTCAAATGATTTGCACTATTAAGTAATCAAAAGGCTACACAGACATGTTTTACCATTTTTTCATGTTTTGGATCATTTTTCTTAACAATGATTCCCTTTTCGATAGAAGTTATAACTATAGATCATTTGACAATGTGGGTACAGTGTTTTTTGGGTCTTCCTTATCCAACTCGTGTATTAAGAATTTCTATTCCAAGCTCAAAACCTGGTGTTCTGATGGAAATGCACAACTTATTGTTCAACTGTGATATCTAGCACCATACCTTACTTTTTGAGGTGGGCTCTTCTTCTAATCAGACAATCCACTAATCACGCCTCCATTAGCAAAAAATGTTGCATAAAGTTGATTGAAGAGTTTACTACATAACGAAATATCCTATCATGTCATACCACATATTTTTTTTAAATTTCTATTTATATTGCTATTTACATAATCAAAAATATATAGACAGAGATTGTTTTAAGGAATTAACTCACATGATTTGGGGCACTGACATGTCCCAAATTCATAAACTAGACAAGCTGAAAAATCTGGTAGGATATCTATTTTGCAGCCTTAATTTAAGGAGCTCTGGTAGCGTAGTGGTTATGAATCGGGCTGCGAACTGTAAGGTCAGCGGTTCGAAACTACCAGCCGCTCCGTAGGAGAAAGATGAGGCTTTCTACTCCCGTAAGGATTTACACCCTCGGAAACCCTGTACAGGGTCGCTATGGGTCGGAACCGACTTGACGGCACTTAACAACAACAACAACAATCTAATTGCATCAGGCCATAAGTTATTAAGGGTAATCTTTTTAGAGTAAAGAGTCCACCATCCATCTGTCTGTCCTATTGTGGTGGCTGTGATGCTGGAAGCTATGCCACAAGTATTTCAAATACCAACAGGGTCACCTGTGGTGGACAGGCTTCAGCGAAGCCCCCAGAGTAAGATCGATTAGGAAGACAGACCTGGAATTCTACTTTCAAAGATTGTTGTTGTTAAGTGCCGTCAAATCAGTTTTGTCTCTTAGTGACCCTGTATACAGTTTCCAAAGAGGGCTTGGAGACTTGAACTGTTAACTTTGTGGTTAGCAGTCCAATACTGATCGTGCAGTGCTTCATATGCATGACAGCAGACTATTGTCCTACCTAGTGCTTGAAGATGATTCTCCTTTGTTGGCAGACACTCACAATACAGTGGCCACAACAGCTGACCTGATCATAAAGATGGTACAGGCTCAACAAATGTCTCCTTGGAATGTGCATGGAGACAACAGCTCATTAGACTCAACTCTTTACAAATGTTAATCATTTCAACTAAATAGTTTCACAGCGACCCCTAGACTAGTGTTGGACCAAATAAGTGGATGCCATAATCTAGCCAAGCTGATGCATAAAAATTCATCACCATAGGAATATGACCCTATCACCTTGTTTAACAAATCAGATCAAAGCCAGAGTATAAACTTTCTGCTAGAAGCTACTTGCAGCAATCACATAGGTAAAGCCTTTGTCACATTAGTCAATAGATACATTTGAAGGCATCACATAATCTATAGAAATTGTTGTCGTTAAGTGCCATGGAGTTAGTTCCGATGCATAGTGACCCTGAATAAGGTTTTTAAGGAGTGGCTGGTGAGTTTAAACTTTCTACCTTGAGGTTCAAACTGAGATACAGTGCTTATCCTATAGTGCCATATAGGACTCCAGTCAAAAGAAATGTTAAGTGCCATACAGTCAGTTCTGACTCTTAGCAACCCTGTATAGGGTTGCCAAGGAGCTGCTGGTAGGTTTGAGCTGCTGACCTTGTGGTTCTCAGTCCAGTGTTGATCCAACAGCACTACGCCAGAAGCTGTTAAAAATCATTTCACAAATGCATGTGAGGAAATGACTTAGCTTTGTATAGTGATTTTAAAAGGGCATCGCACACTTGGAGGGAAAAGAAGCTTAGACATTTTGAAGTGCCCTTTGTCTTCAAGGTGACAACTTACCTGGGGCACACAGTTAACTTTTTGGGTTTAAACAACATACTATTCTTGATCTGCTGGCTATTTTGTTTTAGTAGCTGCAGGCTTCTTGGCCTCGTAGAGGTCTGGGCGCCGGAAACTTCTGAGAAGCCACTGTCTTCAGTTTCCTCTCAGTAACAGAGAGGTGTGAAAACGTGGCTACAAATCTGCCTCTTCTAGCTTCATCCTGCTGGTGCTTAATTAGATGCTTATCCTAACACCTTAGAATAGATTTTCTGTATATGGTTTCCTTCCCAAACACATCATATTGCTTTTTCTCATAGTTTCTCCAACTTCTCAAAACTTCTTAGGAGGCCACGTAGATAGCTTTTTCTCTGTAACCTCAGCTTTCATTCAGAACAGAAACAGCATCATTTGCTTCTATTATGGTTTGTTATCTTGAATGGTACAGGAGGACTTTGTTCCCAGCTTTCTCCTAATCGATAAAATAAAAATACCAAACCTACTGTCATTGAGTGCATTCCAATTCATAGGGACCCTCTATACGGTTTCTGAGGCTGTTTGTCTTTAGGGAAGCAGAAAACCACATCATTGTCTGACAGAACAGCTGGTGGGTTTGAACTGCTGACTTGCCTTTATTGTTGTTGTTGTTGTTATGTGCCATGGAGTTGCTTCTGACTCCTAGCGACCCTGCACAGGGTCATAAATCTTTATGAGAGCAGAAAGCCTCATCTTTCTCCAGTGGAACAGCTGGTAGTTTTGAACTGCTGACCTTGTGGGTCACAGTCCGATTTGTAACCACTACGCTACCAGAGCTCCTTTGCCTTTATTAGTCTGGTGATTGCCCTACAGCACCACCAGGGCTCCTGATAGATAGGTCAGAGTGAGTTGATTCTAGTCGATCTTTAGCCAGCTAGTTTTATTTCTCACTATTTTCCTAAATAAAATAAAGTATGAATCTTTTTTCCCCAAAAACTTTTACAAATATTTAATACACCATATAACAAGAAAACAAAAACTTAAAAAGGTTTTTAAATATACAACTTCTCTTCTTGTTCTTCATTCAAACACTGGATATACAGAATGTAAGGTGGTGCTGGTGGTGGTGGTAGTGTGCCATGGAGTCAGTTCCTTCTCGTAGCAAAATGTATCGACACTATATATGCTGAAATCAAGTTAACAATCCAGAAAATAAATATTTAAGCCTCTGATACAGACCTCCTTTACTTCATACACTGAGATGACTGATAAGATAAAAATATCCTCCTATATTATCATTTCAAGCTCTGTTGTGGTGCTGTAGCATAAACACTGGATTGTTACCTGCAAAGTCAATAGTCCAAAGCCAACAGCCACTCTCAGCAATCCTGTGGAGAATTGCTATGAGTTGGAACTGACTGCATGACACACAATATATTATTATCATTGTAGCTTACTTATAACTGGCTTGTCTCAATTATTGCTTGTTTATAATTGACTTATAATTGACAATTACCATATAGAAATCACTAGCACCACAGATAGCTGTGAAACATACAGATTGGCTAATTTGTGAGTACTAGGTTTGATGCTGTGGGTTAAAGCACTGGACCACAAGGTCAATTTAAACCACAAGGTTGGTGTTTTAAACTCACCAGTCACTCCTTGAAAACCCTCTATAGGTTTGCTATGAGCTGAAACTAACTCGACAGAACTTAACAACAACAAGAAGGCCCTTCTGAAGTTGAAATTTGCAGCCTGGAAAACATTTGCAAGATTGTTATATTTTACAGTCTTTTTTTTTTTTCTTAAGTAGAAGCACTTCCTATATCTTAGTTATTAGAATTTTGGAGACTGATTTTAAAATATGAAAATCAAATGGGAAAGACAGGCAGTTGGACTTCCTTCTCATGTTTATTACAAGTTTTACCAGGAGCCTGGGTCTCATTTATGTCACTGTGAATTTATTTTACAAGTTTGGTATTGCAGAAATGTGCCAGAATGTGAATGCCTTACACAGGTTTTTGAAAGGCGAATATAATATGTAATGTATTGACCTTTTTGGGTTCATTTTGATTGGTTAATGGCTACATCTTTACTGCTCAGTCAGATTGTAAACAAGGGAAAAAACTGAATATGTAAAGGTCAGGAAAGTTTAGTGACAGAATTTATGAAATCCTATACCTTCCTTATGAATAAAACATGATTACAATTTATACATTTACTTCATAATCTTATATTTAAGAAATAGAGATCTTTTAAAAATTAATTCATAACAGAAATTACAAAATATTATTTTCTGAATTATGTTTAAATAAAATCTCAGCATTGTTTATATGCACCTTTCTCAAGAAAGTCATATTTATTCAATAAACAGCTCAAGTTATTATTTTTAAAGATGAATGGCATTTGTTAGCATATAGTTACAATGACACTAAAAATTCCTAAAGGGTTCCACTTTTGTCTTAGGATAACTTGTTATTTAACTTCGTGTCTCTGATTTCTAGAAAATTGTTGCTGTGAAGTGCCATGAAATTGGTTCCAAGTACTTAGCAACCCTGTATAGGGTTTCCATGGAGCAGCTAGTGGGTTTGAATTGCCGACTTTGTTGTTACAAATCCAGTGCTTATCTTACAGTATCACACCAGGACTCCTAGAAGATAGTGACTTAATAAATAATAGCTTCATTTACAAAGTTGCAATCTTAAAAGAAAATACAGTATGATTTTTGGATGGTATAACCTGTGTATGGTAGAACCTGTCAAAAAAAGGAAATCTCAAATATTCTCCACTTAAATGAATGATGGAAGACTGTACCCTGTTAAAGGCAGAATGACCAAAAAGAAACAAAACAAACAAACAAAAAAAGGCAATCCACCAAGCTCTGGCTTTCACAGGTTTCACTGTATAAACAAACTATACAAAGAAGCATCCAAAGAGAGAGGTATTCATGCACTGAAATCTTAGCAATCCTTAGAGCAGGCCCTCAGAATTATTAGCTCTCCCATCTTATGATGGTCATAACAGAAAAGAAAGTCCTCTTTGGTGTAGATTCATCCTTTGAGCTCTCACTAAGGAAGTTCAAACTGCAAAAATTGGAAATTGCAACTGATGTGAGCAGACAAGTTACATTTTTCAGCTGGGGCATTTGTGAGTAGAGAATGTTTAGAAAAAGCCTCCTTCCCTTGAAATTACATAGGCATGGAGAAAATGACGTTGTAAAAAGGAGAGAATGTGAATATAGGGATCAGGTAGTGTTTCAGAAACCCAGGTGACAATGAGAAGTACAGGTTAGATATACAAAGCAATCAACACGCTTAAGAATTGAGAACAGGAAAATTGAAAAATTGAATCATTCTCTAGAATGAGTAAAGATAATCATCTACACATCAATAATATATGGATTCTGAAAATTTTAATTTTGATATAAACATAAAGATTGCATCTCTGCATTGGAGGCATAAATGATATGGGAGTCAAGAGATGCAAAAGAGAGACAAGGTGTTATTTCAACTTATGTGGCTCAGGGGTTGAGTAGCAGGATAAAAAACTGTAAAGATGACTGTTCTAGGTGATAGAGCTTCATTTAAACATTTTAAGAAAAAAAATGACATTAAGAAAAAAATGATTGATAATTATCTGGAGTGTATGATAGACAGTTTGTGGCATGGTTCCCAATGATTCACTGCCTTTTGTAATTCCCTTTCTTTAAGTATTGGCTGGACCTAATGTCTTGCTGCTAATAAATAGAATTTGCCAGAAGTAATGAGATGTCATTTCCATGATTAGGTTGCTAAAGACTGGGATGTATGCTTGCTAAAGCTCTCTCATTTACTGGTATTCTTTCCTTTACTGACACTATCTTTGCCCTTTCACTTGCTATGATAAAAATCAGCTGCCATATTGTGAGATGCTTCATGGGTAGGCTTCTCAGCAAGGAATTCCTTGGAGCAACCTACACAAAGAACAAAATCTTGCCTGAAACCATGCTTAGAAGTGAGTACTTCCCAGTCAAGTCTTGGTTAGCCTTGTGATAGAAACAGAGTCAGGGGACAGAGCTAAGCTGCTCAAGGATTCCTGGGCAATGAAAACTGTGAGGTAACAGATAGAAGTTGTTTAAAGTTTCTAAAGGATGGAGTCCTGGTGTGGTGCTGCAGGATAAGAAATCCACCACAAGTTGGGATTGAACCACTCATCAGAAACCCTATACAGGGTGGTTCTGGGTCAGAACCAAGTTACCAACACTTAACAATAGCAGCAACAAAGTCTTAGGATAACTTGTTACATACCAATAGATAACAAATATGTTGTTGCTAGAGGTCAACAAGTCAAATCAGACTCATAGCAACACTATTTGCAACAAAAGAAAGTACTGCATGGTCCTCTGTCTTACTCACAACAATTGCTAGGTTGAGTACATTGTTATAGTTGCTGTGTCCATTGATCTTGTTGAGAATCTTTGCCTTTTCTACTGACCGTCTAGTACCAAACATGATATTCTCCTCTAGTACTGGTCCCTCTGGAAAACATGTCCAAAGTACATGAAATCAAGTCTGGTCATTCTAGCTTCTAAGGAACATTCTGGCTATACTTCTCTCAAGAGATATTTGTTTGTTCTGTAAGTCCATATATAATATCATTATTTGTCAACACTGTGATTCAAATGCATCAGTTCTGCTATGTGATATTAATGATCTTTTTCGATGATTTCTGCATTCCACTGGGTCACCTCTCTTTGGAATTGCACAAATATGGATCTCTTCTAATTAGTTATCTAGATAGCTGTTCCAAATTTCTTGGCTTAAGTGAGTGTGCACCTCTGGTGCTTCATCAGTTTGTTGAAAGATTTCAGTTGGAATTTTATCAATTCCTGGAGCCTTGTTTTTCACCAATGCCTTCAACACAGCTTAGACTTCAGTACCATTGGTTCTTCATCATGGGATACATCTTGAAATGCTTGAACATTATCCTTTTCTTTTTGGTACAATGACCCTGTGTATTCCTTCCCTCTCCTTTTGATGTTTTCCACATCATTCAATATTTTGCCCATAGAATCCTTCACTATTGCAACCAAAGTATAGACTTTTTTTTCTTCAGTTCTTTCAACTTAAGAAATGCTGAGGAGAGGGCAGCGCTTCCCTGACTGGGCAGGACAGTTATTTGGCTGTTACATAGCCTTCCTTTTGCTATTGGAGGACTCTTTGTCTCCCTATATTACATAAGAACAGTCAGCAACCACTGCCAAAAAGCCAAGCTGCAGTCACACCTTATAAAATAGCAAAACCCAGGCAAGAACCAATACCAGCAGACATATACCAGGGAAACAGGTAACACCTGTGAAAGTCACTCTGAGTTAAGCAATAAGAAGAGGGAAAAGATAAGACCACACCCAAATCATATCTCCCTGGAAACAATCATAAAGCATAAAAAAGTACCAAAATACATACTCACTTAAGTATTAGGGCTACAGATAAACAGTAAACATGTCCAAGAAGCAAAAACAGATGACCATATCAGCACATGTCCAGAAAAAAGATAAAATATCTGAGACAAATGACCTAGA
>NW_006408523.1:22098723-22118021 GCF_000296735.1 Chrysochloris asiatica | reverse complement strand
CCCACACACAGAGTGGACAGAGAAGGGCAGCTTGGACATTGGATACTCAAATTGGTAGGGGTGGACTACAAAGGCAAGAAGTGACTGGCTTACAATCTTTCAAGAGGGAACCTAGTGCTAGGGAGCATGGCGGAAGGCAGAATCTCCAGTAGGTACTATTCAATCTGTCTGGGCAGAGCTGATTAAAGGAGATACAGATGGGTAACTGGTGATACAGTAGTGAGTAATGCTTATCAGGACAGACTATGAGGGTTGGAAATGCAAAGGTAGAAGTTTTGTAACAAGGAAGGGAGTGATTAAATCTCCAGGAGTGATTAAATCTCCAGGACCATCAACGGAGAAGAGCCGAGAGCAGGACCCTACCCAGAGAAACAGAGATGCCTGAGATGGAGGCAGAGATGATGACGCGGAGTGATAAAGCTACTGGGGCCTTTGGACCTAGCGAGGGAAAGGGACTGTGGGCCAAAAACTGGAGGGAGGAGGAGGAAGTGTAGGGGGTGGGTTTCTGGGATATACCCTTTGGGTGGTTGATGATGCATGGAGGGATTGGAACCATGGCAGTGAGATGATATATGATGGAATGAATGTAAAATTAAAGTTCCCCCATGTAAACTATCATATAATTCACAATAAAACATTAAAAAAAAAAAAAGAAAAGAAAGAAAGAAAAGAAATGCTGAACATGTTTTCCCTTTTTGGTTTTATAACTCCAGGTGTTTGCACATTTCATTGTAGTATTTTACTTTGTCTTTTTGAGGTCCCCTGGAAATTTTGTCAGACTCTTACCTCCTCATTTTTTCCATTTGCTTTAGCATCTCTGTGCTGGAGAGTAAGTGTCCGAGTGTCTTCTGCCATCTCTTCTGGTATTTTCTTTCTTTCCTGTCTTCTTATGACCTTCTACTTTCTTCCTGTTTTATGTTCTTGATGTCATCCCACAACTCTTCTGATCTTTGGTCATTGGTGTCTAATGCATCAAATCTGTTCTTGAGAAGATCTCTAAATTCAGGTGGTATATCTTCAAGGTTGGAGTCCTGGTGTGACACTGTGGGTTAATGTGCTGGACTGCAAAGTTGTTTTGAATTACAAGGTCGGCAGTTCAAGCTCACCAGCCACTCCTAGGAAACCCTATATAGGGTCACTTTGGTTCAGAACCAACTCGATGGGACTTAACAATGACAACAACACATGTTCAAGGTCATATTTTGGCTCTCATATACTTGTTTTAATCTTCTCCAATTTCACCTTGAACTTGCATATGAGTATTTGATGGTCTGTTCCACATTCTGTCTGCCTCTAGAATTGTTTGGCTGATGAGATTGAACTTTTCCATCATTTTTCCCACAGATGTAGTCCATTTGATTCCTGTGTATTCCGTTTGGTGAGATCCACTTGTATAGTCCCCTTTTATTTTGTTTAAAAATGATACTTGCAATGAATAATTCAATTGTCTTGCAAAATTCTATCACGGAGTCTCTAGCATCATTTCTATCACCAAGGTCTTATTTTCCAACTGCCAGTCATTCCTCTTTCTTTTCACCTGTTGCATCCCAGTCACCAGTAATTATCAGTGCATCCTGATTACATATCTGATCAAGTTCATACTGAAGAAGTTTGTGTAATTCTTCAATTTCTTCATCACTGGCATTAGTGGTCAGTGCATAGATTTCACTAATAGTGATATTAACCAGTCTTGCTTGTAAGCATATGGATACTATCCTGTCTCAGACAGCATTATACTTCAAGACAATCATGAAATGTTATTTTTGGCAATAAATACGATGCCATGCCTCTTTAATTTGTCATTCCTAGAATACTAAACCATATGATTGTCTGATTCAAATTGGTCAATACCATTCCATATCAGCTCACTAATAGCTAGGATGTTGATCTTGCTGAGTTCCATTTCATTTTTGACAACTTCTGATTTTCCTAGAGTCAGACTTTGTACATTCAATTTCCCAAATACTAATGGAGGTTTACAACTAGTTCTCCTTATTTTGAGTTGTGCCCTATCAGTAAATGAAGGTTGTGAAAACTCTACTTCATTCATGTTATTATGGTCAACTATATTTTCAGGTGACAGCTCTTTGCCGTTTGTATTTTGCATGCTTGCTAACCTGAGGGGCTCATCTTCTAGCACTATATCTGACAGTGTTTTGCTTATATTCATGACATTTTTATTTCTGGTACTATATCTGGAAAAGTTCCACTGCTATTTGTAAGGTTTTCAGTGGGTAAACATCCAAATTTATCTGCCTCTCTTTCTTCCTAGTCTGTCTTAGTCTGGAAGCTCTACTGAAATCTGTTCTGGTATTTAAAATACTAGTGGCATAGCTTCCAGCATCACAGTAATATACAAGCTACCAAGGTATGACAAACTTTCACATGAATTGTTGCTGTTAAGTGCCCCCGAGTTCGTTCCAACCCAGATGAGCTTGAACAACCCACCATGGAGTTCAAAAAGACTTTGCAGTCCAATGCATTAACCCACAGCACCACACCAGGTAGTGTGGAAAATAATGAGGTGACTATTTGAAAAACCTAGAAAATTTATATGAAAGATCTGAAATAGGATGTTGAATGTATGAATGAAACAAAAGATAGGATTGTTGTTGTTGTTACGTACCATGGAGTTGGTTCTGACTCATAACGACCCTGTACAGGGTTTCCAAGGCTGTAAATCTTTACCGGAGCAGAAAGCTGCATCTTTGTCCTGAGGAACAGCTGGAAGTTTCAAACTGCTTACCAGAGATTAGCAGCCTGATTTGTAACCACTATGAGATCAGAGCTCCTATAGGGGTTATGAATTGTTTAAAGCAAGACTTTTCAGAGCCTAACAAATATTAGTGGAAACAGAGAGAAGGGAAGAAGATAAAGAAGGAAAGAAGAGAGTTGCTTCAAGATTTTGAACCACTAGCAGAATTTGATTATTCAAGAATTCATTTAACAAATATTATCTGAATATCAGTGAAGTCATTATATCATGTTATATATATTGGACATGCAAAGATGAACCATAAATTGGTTGTGTCCTGAAAAAAATATATTTCAATGTAGACAAAAGTGACATTTTTGACAATGGAGAAATACACTCCATCAAAGGGAGTAGGGAGATTGTATATGTAAACTGTATAGTGAAATTGATGGTATATACATTAGAGATCCAGATTTTTGGGTTTAATATAGTAGCACCAAAACAGAGCAATAGCAATGTGCACTGAAAAGTGACTCGTTTAGCTTCAGTCGATTACAGGTATATGAAAAGAACTAAGGGGGAAACAATGCCTCTCCAGTGTCAGCCAAACAGCAACCTTTTATTCTGTAGGGAAATTACAATCTGATCAAATGGAGATCTTGCACATAGTACAAGTTATTAATTTTTATTGAAAAATGATTGAGATGACTAATTGCTTTTTATTAATATGCAAGTGACATGGAAAGAGCTGGAATTTTGAAGACTGACTGCATCAGGCTTCAGTAAACCACTGCCAAAATCTGGCTCAAAGCTTATTTATGTAAATACAGTTCTTTTGGACACAATCAGACCTATTCATTGTGTGTTGTCTATGACTAAAACTAGTATCATATGACCTCCAAGACCACAATTGTTTACTATCTGGTCTTTTCTAACAAATGTTCATCAATCACTGATATAGATCAGATCATGGATTTGAAGAGAGAAATAATAAGTAAGTAGATAAATGAACAAGTGATGTTATAGGCCTAAACCAGTTTTTATTAAGTGCCATCAAGTCCGTTCTGACTCACAGTGACCCTGCAGACGTTTCCCAAGCTGTCGAGTGCTTATCCTACAGCACCACACCAAGAATCCAAACCATTAATATAAATGGAAAGGAGAAATGGACATGTGTGTACAATGGCAACTGTGTGGATATGCATGGAACAATACAATGGAGAAATTATGATGGTGTCTACATATTTCTGAATTGAGTATGTTCTTTGCATTCAAGTTCAATTTTGAAGGGATACATCTTTTTCCATCAAAAATTTAAAGAACAATGCTCTAATCAACTGATCTCATGTTTTTTCCCTAATACTTAAATTTGATCTATTGCACAGAGAGAATAGCAATATTGGTTGAGAAAGGATAATGATTTAGGGAAGGGTTCCTGCTTCTAGGAAATCCTGTGTGTAGATCTAAAATCGAACACTTGGAAGACAGAGAAAAGAATCAGGAGGTTAGAATATTAAAAAGGAAAACTGTTTCCCCCAAAGTGAGCAATAGTTCTTGTGATCCCTCTGGCATGTATCTCTAATGGATGCTAAATATCTGTTTATTTTTTGTAAACTGAAGTGAAGTTGTAGGGGATGTAAGGCAGTGGTTTGTGAAAGTACAAAACTTTTTTTTCTCTCTTTTATTGTTGTTTAAATTTCCTGCGAAATCTGATGAAATAGTGTCCTATTACATGGAGTTTAAGAATCAGAAACATATACATAATGGTGTTGAGGATCCACTGGATTAAAATTTTTGAGTCAGAAAAACAGAACTAAGCATCCAAATATCAGACATAGTTAGGGAATTACTGTTATATCTGTGTGGGTTTCAACTATCCAAGAGCGCATGGCTGACCCAGGGACTTAGGCAAAATGCCAGGCAAACATTGATAAAAGCACCCTGATTGAATTTGAAATTGAAAAGTAAACTTCTTACTAAACCCTAGAAAGTACTCCATATCTCTTGAGATTTTATAATAATGAATTATTCATATAATAACAAAAGTTGTTTTCACATTTTTAGAGAGGAAAATAAATAAATAAAAGTTAATTCCATAGAGCCCTATCGTGGCAATATTTACCAGGCCAGGGAGTTAATGAGCTAATTTGCATCTCTACCAAATATTCACTCTGTGATGATACAAGTCAGAATGTCCGAGGTACAAAATAACTTAATTTGCCAGTGCTTCATCTGACACCTATACCAGGTGCTGGAATGTTCTGAGATGGCACGTTTTCTCCTCTGATGCACACCTTGGAGTCCTGGTGTGGCGCTGTGGAGTAATACACTACACAGTAAGGCCAGCTTCAGCTGCAAGGTCAGCAATTCAAGGTTATCAGTCGCTCCTCAGAAACTCTATACAAGGTTGCTATTGGTTTGAACTGACTGGATTACACTTAACAACAACAACAATGTGTATATACTTTTAAAAAATATGCATCAATTATTGACTTAATCAAGGAGCCCTGGTAGCTAGCATAGTGGATTACAAGATGGGCTGCTAATCGCAAGGGCAGCAGTTTGAATCCACCAGTCATTCCCACCACCAATTGATTTACTCAGCTTTTCCTCAGTCTTCCGATTTCCCTGATGTCTTTTGATGCTAGATGCTACATGATAGATAAGCCTCTTATTATCCACTACAGTACAGTTGTCATGGTTTATTTTTATTACTGTTTTTCCTTCCTTAATCTTTCAAATCCCTGGTAACACCGTGGGTTGTGTGTTGGGCTGTTAACCATGAGGTTGGAAGTTCAAACTCACCAATCACTCTTCTGAGAAACATGAGACTGTCTGTTCCCATGAAGATGTACAGTCTTGGAAACCCTATGGGACAAGTTTACTCTGTCCTACACAGTCAGTGTGTATTGGAATCAACTTGACAGCAGTGGGTTTGAATTTTAATCTCAGTCATCCAGACCAAAATCCGTTTTTGTCTCATCACCACTTATAAAGGGTAATTCTCAATGTTGTTGTTGTTGTTATGTACTGTCAAGTCGATTAAGACTCATAGCAAGAAGCAGTATGGTGAGCTTGAACTGCCGACCTTGTGGTTCAAACTAACCTTGTAGTCCAGTACATCAACCCATGGTACCACAGCAGGACTCCAGTTCTCAATGGGATTCATATTTTTAACAGTGACACATGTGCTATTATACAGTTCTCTCCAGGGATATCTCTCCAGGAACAGAATTGAGTTATCTTAGGACAAGTGACCTAAGAACAAGATATCATACCATATTCTAAGCTGCTTCCTTAATACATGTTGGCTTGAATTTACCACCTACCCCATGTTCTAGTTGTATATCCATGTACTTGTAAGGTACCTTCTAAAGGTGGTACAGTAGGATTCACAATACTATTTCCCAGAATGATCATTATAATAACAGAAAATATTATTTATATTTTCTGCCAGAGTTAAGGGACACATACACAAAACTATTCAATGGAATAGCCATCTTACAACGTTATAGGACCAATTTTAAGTCTTTTTTCTTGTCATTTGTTTTATCTTGTTTTTGCATTGAAGAAAAAGTCCTGGGTAGCACATTGCTTTACACAATGAACATCTAAGCAAAGATTAAGTGACTCTGTATTCTACATTTGTTTTTGTAGTATTTCTTTTGTTCTATGAAGAATGACTGAAATGAATAATTTTATGAATACTAAAATGCTTTGGGAAAATGAGATATTACATGATTATGAATAAGGTTTTAAATACAAAATGAGTGTTAAGTAGGTTGCATAGGTTAGAGTAAGCTGACAAAATGGCTACAACTACTAGAAATCAGATCCATTAACATTATAATTTTAAAGACAAAGAACCGGAAGGAGCACAAGAACTGGAAGAATTAATATGTATAAAGTGGATAAACTTTCCTGTATGAACTGAAACTTATAAATGCTTACTTCTCAGGGAGCATTTTCTGATTGTGGGTGAAGGCTGGGATTTAGAAATGGCCCAAACATATCTAGGTGGCAGGATATGCAGCGGTACACATGATTGCTTTTTCTCATGTTATGTTTGCTGAGTTCATCATGGCGATGATACATGAATCTCTAAAACTCAAAAGAAAATCTTCAAAGATAGCACAGTGATTGGAAAATATTGAAAATGAAGGGTCTACCTCAAACACTAGGTCAGCAGTTCAAAACTGCCAGCCGTTCCATGGGAGAAGGATGAGTGAGGCTTTCTGCTCCGGTAAAGATTGACAACCTTGGAACCCTATGCATGTTTGCTATAAGTAGGAACCGACTCCATGGCATATAACCACTACCACCACCTCAAACACATGGCCAATCCTCCCGCAAGATATTTTTCAGAGTCTGAAGCTGCATGAAGTGAGAAGCTAAAGACCTCAGCTCAATAACTCTGGAAGTGAGGACTTAATCTTTAGGATATGTTTAACTCTACAACTATTTACAGCCATTTGACTCTCACCAAAAAAAAAAAAAAAAAAAAAAGTATACTTGAGTAGCAGGGATGAACCAGTCTTACTAAAACTTCAGTTGGTCCTGACCATGTCAATGGCTATATTAATATGACTTCTCTGCCTGTTGTTGTTGTTGTTAAGTACCTAGTTGAGGAAAACTGGAGTATATTCTAGCCATATGAAGTAACAAAAAATTGACTGGCAATAGGCACATATACAGTTTTTTAAAAAATAGACACAGTCACTGAAAGTATAGAACTGAATTTATCAAACAAAAATTTAGAATAATTTTAAAAGGTCCCTGGTATGACACTGTAATATACCTGCCACAAGGTCAGCAGTTCAAAGTCATCAGCTGCTCTCCAAACCCTATACATCATCGTGTAAGTTGGAACTGACTTGACAGCAAAAAACAATTGTGAAGAAAATAAAGTAAAATATACCGAAGCTGGATGAAATGATGAAGATAACAAAACATTTGAATCTATATTTTTAAAATCATTTAGACATTCTACAACGGAACATCATAATGTTGTTGTTGTTAAGTGTTGTCCAGTCAATTTTGACTATAGCAACCCTGTATAGGGTTTTCAAGAATGACTGATGAGTTTGAACCGCTGACCTTGTGGTTCAAACTGACTTTGGGATCCAGTACATTAGCCCACAGTGCCATACCAGGACGCCACAATAATTGAACTTTAATTATTTAACTATTTAAAAAATAGTTTTTACACCAAAATAGATGCAGCAAAGATACAGTAAGTAATTACAGCTAAGTCACCCTGAAGACAGATCCATAGAAATAATCCAAATTGAAGTGCAGAGTAAAAATATCAGCTAAGCAGAGTTAAAAGACTGGATAGCAGAAGAGACATTAAACATAGTCAGAATGTTGAACAAGCATGTAATTGGAGAACAGGAAAGAGAATTGACAGATATTGGGGACAAAGCAATATACCCACTCCTCACTTAAGTTCCAAAGACCAGGTTGATGGGGGAAATCAGTGTTATGCAGAATTGAAGGGTGACCACATCAGATCATAAAATGTAAGATGATGACATTGTTATATAACTGCCAAATGACACACTACCAAAGTTGGACAGTGAATAAGAAAGACCATAGAAGAATTGATGCCTTTGAGTTATGGTGTTGGAGGAGAATATTAAAAGTACCATGGACTGCCAAAATAACAAGCAAATCAGTATTGGAAGACGTACAGCCAGATACTAAGTCAATGCACTTAGTATCTGAAATGACCAGTCCCTGGAGAAGGACATCATGCTTGGCAAAGTAAAGGGTCACCAAAAAAGAGGAAGACCCCCAATGAGATGGACTGACACAGTGGCAGTAGAAATGGGCTCAAGCATGATTGTGAGGTTGGTGCAGGACCAGACAGTGGTTCATTCTGTTATGCATAAAGTTGCTATGCACAAAATAACAAAAACCTGCCAAGCCAGGGAGAATCATGGCCCAGCCAAATTGACACATAACCACAATCATCATAGCCAGAAATCCTCTTGCTTCATGCCTTGGTGTTCATCATTGCCAGACATATGTTGTTAATATACAAAAAAATAACATAGTAAGTTTTTACTATTGTTGTAAATACAAAATATTGGATAATGTGATAGTTTATAAGTGAGGAGTAAGTATATTTCAAGAACAATTGGTTAATCATTTGTAAAAAAAAAAAAAAAGCTCAATTAAACTGAAGTATCATAATCCAATGAAAATATGATTATCTAGATTGATCACAATTAAACTACTGAGGCAAGACAAGGAGACAATCTTACAAGTAGGTACGAGAGCAAAAATAAAAACTACACAAATTAAAGAAAATGAAATGGCCTCTTTAAAATAGTCAGGGGAAATTTAAGCCAATCTAAGTCCTGGTGTGGTGCTGTAGGATAAGCACTAGACTGCTAACCAAAAGGTCAGCAGTTTGAACCTACCAGCCACTCATGGGAAACCCTGTACAATGTTACTATGAGTCGGAACTGACTTTATGGCACTTAACAACAACAACAAAATTCTATAGGCACTGAAATAATACAGAAAATGATGTATGAGATATAGATTTAGACACACAAAAGTAGAGTATGTGTATGACCAGCAGTCCTAAATTATAAGGAAAACTAAAAGAAGTTCCTCAGAATTAGGAAAAATGATCCCAAAGAAATTCATGCAATTGCAGGAAGTGATAACGCTAACAGAAAAGACAACCTAAAAATATTGGCATAAGAATTTAAAAAATCTAAAAAAGCCATATCTATTATGCAAATCAAATATATAATTAACACATTTCCACAGGAAAAAAATGTAAGCACAGATGGGTTCTCTGGTGAATTCTTTCATTTTAGGAATAAATAATACTAATCCTGGTGTGGCGCTGCAGGATAAAGAACTGGGCTGCAAAGTCGGTTTGAACTGCAGGATCGGCAGGTCAAACCCACCAGCTGCTCCTCAGAAACCTATGAGTTGCTATGAGTCAGAACCAACTTGACGACACTTAGCAACAAGAACAATCTTATATAAGCTCTTTCAGGAAATAGATAAAAAAAGAAAAAGCATGTCCTAATTTTTTGTTGTAGTATAGCAAACATGAACACCAAAATCTCATTATGAAGATATAACAGAAAAATAAATTTATGGGAAACTGTCTACCATCAATATATACATGAAAAAGGAAGTGCAATAATGCCTTTGGAATTCATAATATATGTAAATAAAATGCATGACAACAGAAAGTATGAATGAATAAGTGGTGTTAAAGATTCTAAGATTTCTGTATTGTTGGGGAAGTGGTAAAAATACTGTTTAAGCTGGTCTACAATAAGTCTAGAATAAATATTATAATCTCTAGGATACTTGTTTAAGGTAAAAATCATTATAGAAAAAATACACTCTCACAAAATAATCTAAAATTAAAATGACCAATAATACCAAGTATCATAGATGTTGTTGTTAAGTGCCGTCAAGTCGGTCCCGACCCATAGCGACTCTGTATAGGGTTTCCGAGGAGCTACTGGCGAGCTTGAACTGCTAATCTTGCAGTTCAAACCAAGTTCTAGGAAAACATGACACATGTAATATTATAATAATTGAGAATAAATTATTGGTCCATACAAGAATACAAATTAATATTTAAACACAATATCCAGATGCAAGCATATTTGTATAGCAAATTACCATTTTTATGAAGTTGATGAATAGAAAAAAACTGATCTATGGTAGGAGAAGTAAGAATAGGAGTTACCTCTTGAATTTGAGCGTTGACTGATACAGTTACAAAGAGATTTTTGGGATGCTGTTAATGTAATGTATTTTGAACTAAGTTGTATTTTCATGTATGCGAAATATTATTTGGCAGTATTTATATTATGTTTGTATTCTATGAGAGGACTTCAAAAAGGTCATGAAAAGATAGAATTGTAAGATAATGGAAAGCTTCCATAAACTTTTGAAACTCTCTCAGATGCAGACTACACATTAATATAAAAAAGGTGAAAACACAATTGGCCCCTGGACTTGTTTTGTCTCCATTTTCTCTACCCACAAATGTAGTCAGTTTGATTTCTGTGTATTCCATCTGGTGAAATCCATGTGCATAGTTGCTCTGTCTATATATATATAGTTTATGTTGTTGGAAAAAGGTATTTGCAGTGAATAAATGATTGGTCTTGCAAAATTCTATTATACGATCTCCAGCATCTTTATTACCAATGCAATACTTTACAACTACTGATTCTTCCTCTATGTTTTCTACTTTCACAACCCAATCACCAGTACTTGAATGCATGTTTGATCAATTTCAGACTCAAAAGTTGGTAGAATTTTTTCATTTCATCATTTTTGGCTTTAGTGATTAGTGTGTGTCTTAGGCTGGGTTTTCTAGACAAGCAAAACCAGTGAAATTTAAAAAAAAAAAGATAGAAACCTCCCCCTCCACCTCCCCCTCCCCTTCCCTCTCCCTCTCCTTCTCTCTCTCTCTATATAAAGAGACGTTTCTGTCAAGGAAATGGCTTACAATTATAGAGTTCCAGGTGCCCAGAGGAATTGAGAGTCTTTCCTGTGTGTCCATTGTATTCGGCACAGGCCACACCCCCTAGGAAGCATCCCTTTAATTGATTGGCTGCTCATAGCAACTCATCATAGCGTTAACTATGTCTGTATTCAGTTTCATCACCATGGGAATAAGCACATCTCAACTGTTAAACCCCTGGAAATCCTGTCCTAGTCAAGTTGACATAGAACCCTAACCATTACAGTGCATAAGTTTAAATAATAGCGGTATTAATTGGTTTCATTGTAGGAATATGGATATTACCCTCTATCTGATAGCATAGTCCTTTAAGATAGATGTTCTTTTTAGAGACGAATAGGACACCATTCCTCTTCAATTCATAGTTCCCAGCATAGTAAACCCCATGATTTTTTTTAGTCAAAATGGATATAACTTGTCCATGTTACCTCACAAATGCCCAATAAGAGGCCCCGGTGGGATAATTAGTGGGTTACACATTAGACCGCTACCTCAAGGTTAGCAGTTAGAATCCACCAGCTGCTCCACAGGAGAAAGATGAAGCTTTCTGTTCCTATGAAGATTTACAGCCTCAGAAACCTGTACAGGTCTGACAAATTAGGAGAACCACCTGGTAACGGTTGTGTGCTAACATTGAACCTCGTAAGAGTTGGTACTGACTCTTTGTTGTTGTTAAGCATCGTGGTGTTGGTTTTGACTCATAAACCAACCCTGTATAGGGTTTCTGAGGAGCGGATGGTGAATTTGAACTGCCAACCTTGTAGTTCAAACTGACCTTTCTGTCCAGTGCATTATCCCACAGTGCCACACCAGGACTCCATGGCTTTGTAAATCTTTATGAGAGTAGAAAGCGTGATCGTTCGCCTGTGAAGTGACTGATGGATTCGAACTACTGACCTTTCGGTTAGCAGCCCAATGCATAACCCACTATGCTACCAAGGGTCTGTGGAATACCTCCCCGGTGGTGGGGGTGATTTCATGCAGTGGAGTTATATCTGACTCTTAGAAACCTTGTATAGGGTTTCTGAGGCTAGGACAGAAAACCTCTTCGTTCTCCCTCAGAGCTACTGGTAGATTTAAACTGCTGACCTTGAGGTTAGCAGCCTAGCTCATAATGCACTACACTATCAGGGCTCCTTGGAGACCCTTTTAGACTCAATTAAAGAGCTGTGATATAGGTCAAAGGCTACTATGCTAAACTGATAACACTGAAGACAGAGAAACAGCCACATGGGCTCAGCGAAAGAAAACCAGAGACCCAGATGGAATGTGGAAGGCAGTTCCTTAGGACCAAGAAATGGCTGTTCTCAAGAAGAAATTATGAGTCCTCTGAGACCTTACTCAGCGGTCTTCCCCTAGAAGGGCAAAGCCTGCAACACAAGTCCCATTGACAGAACTAAGCAAGACAGGGGCCATGTGGGCCCTGCACAGCATGGGTGGAGCCTGAAGCAGCAGTGAAGTCAACACAACATGTGACCTGACGTATACCTGCCTAGTGACATAGGAATGAACAAAGTGGTTATGTGTAGTGGAGGATGGGTAGGGGGCAGAACCAGCTTAGTTTGATATTTTGTTTCTATTGTTTACCATTTGCTTTCTATAAATAATAATAATCACTTTCACTTTGCCAACACTGTGTAACTGTTTGATATGTACTGCTCAATCCTACTGGATGTATGTAACACCCAGGAGTGGGTGAAGTCCTTATTGCTAGCAGTCTTATTGCTTCTATGTGTATGAATGTCGTAAGCAGGCTTACATTCATATATTGACTCTCAGCAAAGAATGAATCTGTATTGAAGAAGTAAGTATAGTGTTATATTTGGGAGAGGGTAATGACTATATTAAGCAAGAGATTTCTGCAATATTGATGTTATTGTTGTTGTGAAGTGCTGTCGAGTGTGTTCTGACCCATAGTGACCCTGTATAGGGTTTCCAAGGAGCAGCTGGTGAGCTTGAACCACCAACCTTGCAGTTCAAATGGCTTTGCAGTCTGGCGCATTAACCCACAGTGCAATGCGCTGGACTGCAAAGCCCATTTGAATCACAAGGTGGGCAGTTCAAGCTCACCAGCTGTTCCTCTGAAACCCTATACAGGTTGCTATGGGTCGGAAGTGGCTCCACAACACTTAACAGCAGGAGCAGCAGCAACATTGATTATGGCTGAGCTCACACTGAAAAATTCTTGAATTTATACACTTAGGATTTATGCACTTTTTGGTATGTAACCTAGCTTCAATTTTTTTTAAAAATCCAAAATTTAAATCTAGAGGAAAAATAAATAGTATTCAAATGACTATAAAGAAGACCTGCAGTAAGCTTTGATAATGTAATAGCTATTTCTAAACTAAATGCAGAATGGCATTTATCCTAATAGAATTGAAATTTTTAGAGCTAGGTTTGTTCTACCTGCTTATTTTATTAGGTGAAGCGTTTGGACCTATAAGATTAAATTATTTGTCCAAGGTCATACATTTATACCTAGGCTTTGAACTGGTTTTGCATTTCTACCCCAGATATATTAAATCAGAAGCTATACTTTAATAAGATCTCTAGGTGATCCTTATGCAAACATAAAAAAAATCACATGGGGATCTATAAAAATCATAATATAGATTTTGATTCCTATAACTGGGGTGAAAATGCAAATTCTCAGGAGGTGGTTTGACTGGAATGAACCTGTTCAAAGCTTTGATTTAAAAAGATAATGTGTGAATTTGGCCTAGAATTCTTGTCAAATCACTCTCTTCACCCTCAACAAAAGGCAACTAATGCATCCAATACCATCCATTTTTCTCAAATTATTTCTAGAACTGCCTTGCAAAATCACATTTCCTTAATCCCTACTTGGCATATCTTTGACCTGTATTTTATAGTTTAGGAAAAGAACTGTAGGCTAAAGGAATTGCATTGCAAAGGTGAAAATCAGAGTGACATTTGTGAAGCTATTGCTCTTGTTACCATCTGGCATACACAAGGGTATCATAGTAAATGGGATCAGAATGAGCTTCTTTTGGAAGTAAACCTTTAATTGACTGGGAAACTTTAGGGGATTCTTTACAGAAATATGTTTTAAATAGAGCATTTGAGAATGAATTCTGCACAGCTGGCCAATGAAAGAAATGTAGATCAGTTGCCAAAACAAAGTTTTAAATAAATTTGCAACCCTTCACAATTCTTTCTAAAAAGCAATGGGAATTTTGATAATGTAAAAAATAATTTACAATCACTTAATTGACATGTATAATGATTATAGTTTCTTCTTCCCTCCCTCCTTTTCTTCCTTCCTTGCCTTTATACTGTATTTCAGTGACTTCAGACTCATGCAAGTAAATGGTTAAAGAGCAGCAACGATTACTCGACATTTAAATGATATGTTCCTTTTAGATTGGTCAGAAATACCTTGAAATAATAAAAATAAATTAAAAGTAAAAATTGTTGCTGTTGTTAAATGCTGTTGAGTCAGTTCCGATTCATAGTGACCCTATATAGGGTTTCTGAGGAGCAGCTGGTCAGTTTGAGCCACTGAACACGCAGTTCAAACTGACCTTGAGATCCAGTGCTTATCCTCTGGTGCTATACCTAATAATATTTGCATACTACTTGCCATCAAGTCAATTCCAACTCATGGTAACCCCATGTATGTCAGTAGAACTGTGCTCCATAAGATTTGCAATGACTGATTTTCCAAAAGTAGATGTATTTCTTCTAGGATGACTAATCTTTCAGTAAGAAACAACCTCCAATCTTTCAGTTAGCAGCCGATGGTGTTAATTGTTTGCATTGGTGGTTGTGTACCACTGAGTCAGTTACGACTCACAGGGACCCTCTATGGGGTTTCTAAGGCTGTAAATCCTTACAGAATATAAAGCCTCTTCTTTCTCCAAAGGAATGACTGGTAGATTCGAACTACTGACCTTGCAGTTAGCAGCCTAGCTCTGAATCCACGATGCTACCAGGACTCCTTAAACTGATAATAAAAAATGTTGATTCACTGTAATTCCATGTAGAAATTTCATGGTATTGCTGACACTGAGTTATGAGTTATTATTATTTTCAGTTATTGCTGAAAATAACTGAGTTATGAGTACTACCAGCTTAATTCTTTATGATTAGGCCATAAATGGCAAAATATAACAAATTAGTAGAATGAAAACATCATTAGCCTAGTAATTCGTGTGAAAAATTAGTACTATCTTCATGATTAACTTGGTGATGCATTTAAATCTAAAACTACCTTTATAAATATGTTTTTCTTACTATGTTGTTAGGTGCCTTTGACTCGTTTCTCATTTCTAGCAACCTATGTACAACAGAAGAAAGCCCTGTCCAGTCCTATGCCCTAGGTTTCCCTACTCTTGTTGCTGCTTCTGTTGTTTTTGTGAAAGGTTGGAGGTTCTTGTCTATGCAAAGTTACCTCAGAATAAAGGCTTGGTGATCTATTTCCAAAAATAAATTAATAAACCGCCATCCAGTGGTTTCTGAATCTTAGTGACAATGTATTGAGTTTCTGAAGAGCAGTTGGTACCTTTGAACTGCCAATCTTGTGGTTTGCAGTCCAGTGCTAATCCTACAGCACCACACCAGGGGTACTTCACTACTATGTGTTGTTCTTGTTAAGGACCATCAAGTCAGTTCTGACTCATAGTCACCCTGTATAGGGTTTCCAAAGAGTGACTGGTGAGTTTGAAATGCTGGCCTTGTTATTCAGATGGCCTTCTCAGTTCCACACCAGGACTCCTTCCCTACTAATTGCTATTGTTAAGTGCAGTTGAGTTAGTTCTTACTTGTTGTTGTTGTTGTTAAGTGCCATCGAGTCGGGTCCGACCCATAGCGACCCTGTACAGGGTTTCCGAGGGTGTAAATCTTTACGGGAGTAGAAAGCCTCATCTTTCTCCCGCGGAGCGGCTGGTAGTTTTGAACCGCTGACCTTAAGGTTCGCAGCCTGATTCGTAACCACTACGCTAGTGAACCTGGATAGGGTTTCCAAGGAGCACCTGGGAGTTTGAACCACTAACGTTGTGATTCATACTAAACTTGCTGTCCAGTGCTTATCCTAGCACACATTGTTGTTGTTAGCACCTAACTTAGCCATCGAGTCGGCGCCAACTCATAACAACCTTATGTACAGCAGAATGAAACACTGCCCAATCCTGGCTCAATCTCCTATTGTTGCCACGCTTGAGCCCATTGATGTAGCCTATTGGTCAGTCCATTTCGCTGTGGATCTTCCTCTTTTTCTCTGACCCTCCACCCTACCAAACATGATATTCTTCTCCAGCAACTGGTCCTTCCTGACAATAAGTCCGAAGTATGAGAGACAAAGTTTGGCCATCTTGGCCTCTAAGGAGCACTCTGTATGCACTTCTTCCAACACAGATCTGTTGGTTCTATGGGCAGCCCATGGCACTTTCAATATTCTCCTCCAACACCATAACTCAAATGCATCAATTCTTCTATGGTCTTCTTTATTCACAGTCCAACTTTAACATGCATATGAGGTTATGGAAAATACCATGGCTTGGGTCAGGCACACCTTAGTCCTCAAACTGACATCTTTGCTCTTCAACACTTTAAAAAGGTCTTGTGCAGCAGATTTGCCTAATGCAATACATCATTTGATATCTTGACTGCTGTTTCCATGAGTGTTGATAGTTGATCCAAGAAAAATGAAGTCCTTGACAACTTCATTATTTTCTCCATTGATAATAATGTTTATTGGTCCAGTGGTGAGGATTTTTGTTTTCTTTACATTGAGATGCAATCTATACCAAAGGCTGTGCTCTTTGATCTTCATCAGTGAATGTTTTAAGCCATCTTCACTTTCAGCAAGCAAGGTTGTATCATCTGCATATCGCAGGTAGTTAATGAATCTTCATCCAATCCTGATGCCACATTTTTATTCATATAATCCAGCTTCTCTGATTATTTGCTCAGCATACAGATTGAATAAGTGTGGTTAAAGAATACAACCCCTTGTTAATTTTAAACCATTCAGTATTCCCATGTTCTGTTCGAACAACTGCCTCTTGGTCCAGGTACATAATCCTCCTGAGTAGAATTAAGAGTTCCGGAATACTCATACTTGGCAATAGTGTCCATAGCTTGTCATGATCCACACAATCAAAAGTCTTTGCATAGTCAATAAAGCATAGGTAAACATCTTTCTGGTATTCTCTGCTTTCAGCCAAGATCCATCAGACATCAGCAATGATTCCTCGTTCCACGGCCTCTTCTAAATCCAGATTGAACCTCTGGAAGTTCTCTGTTAATGTATGCTTGTAGCCGTTTCTGTATTATCTTTAGTAAAATTTTACTCTCATGGGATATCAAAGAGATTGTCTGATGATTTCTGCATTCCGTTGGGTCACCTCTCTTTGGAATGGGCACAGATATGGAACTGTTCCAATCAGTCAGCCAGATAGTTGTTAAATGCTTTGCAGTTTGTTTCAATTCATAGTGACCCTGTATAGGGTTTCAGAGGAGCAGCTGGTGGGTGTGAATTGGTGACCTTGTGGTTCACAGTCCAGTGCTGATCCTTCTATGGTGGGGTGCTGGTTATGTGCCGTGGAGTCAGTTCCGAATCATAGCAACCCTATTTAGGGTTTCCTAGGCTGCAAATCTTTACTGGAAGCCTCATCTTTCTCCTGCGAACAGCTGGTAGTTTTGAACTGCTGACCTTGAGGTTAGCAGCCTAATTCATAACCAGTGTTCTACTGATCAATTAATAGAATCCTGATCCCTAAGGGGACATTAAAGTGTTTAGAATTCATCTTCAATCCATTCATCTATGTTTGAGAACACTTTCACCATTTTCTTCGGTAGCAGCAGAGGTTCAACTTTGTTCTTTCTTTGATTTTAGAAATCAGTTTACTGTGCTGTATAAAACCCAGAGGAGGGTGTTGCATAACTGGGCAAGTAGCTAGGCCTGTTCTTAATATTAAATCACTAGGACTTTTGCTTGCTGTGTGACACCAACACAGGCAGCAGCAATTCCCTTGGGCAATAAGTCAGAAGTAACTACATGTTTAAGACATATATGTATCTATAGTTTAGTCTGTATCACTTTATATTCCATATGGACATAAAGATCAAGTTGAAAGCATGCAGTCTTTTGACTAATTAAATTGAAAATGACCCCATAAATCCAGAGTTAGTTCTGACTCATGGTGACTTCATATGTGTCAGAACAGAACTGGGCTTCATCAGATTGAAAATGGCTCATTTATTTTTGGATATAGATCACCAGGCCTTTCTTGTGAGGTACCTTTGCATAGACAAGAACCTCCAAGCTTTCATGTAGTAGCTGAGTGTGTTAACCTTTTGTAATAAGGACTGTGGTGGTAACAAGGACTCTAGCCACACCATACCAAAACCAAACCTACTGCCAGCAAGTTGGTTTTGAATCATAGTAACCCTAGAGAACAGAGTAGAACTGTTCATTAGGGTTTCTGAGACTGTAAATCTTTACAGCAGTAGTCAGCCTCATCTTCTCTTGGCAATGGCTAGTGGGTTTCAACTGCTGATCTTGTGGTTAGTAATCCAATGCTTAAACACCTGTAGCCCTAGGGATCCTAACTACACCATCACCAAATCTCACTATTGTTGTTAAGGGCTGATGAGTCAGGTCTGACTCATAGCTATCCTATACAGGGTTTCGAGGGGCGGCTGGTTAGCTTGAACCACTGGCCTTGTGGTTCAAACTGACTTTGCAGCATATGAACCCACAGCACCACACCATGACTCCAAACCTCACTATAGATTATATAGATTTAATCTGTACCTAAGAAAAACAAAATAATTAAATTATTTACTATTTGATTATTCTTGCTTGCTGTTTTTAAGTGCTCTCAAGTCAGTTCCGATACATAACAACCCTCTATAGAATTTCCAAGGTGGGCTTCAACCACCAACCTTGCCGTTAGCAGTCCAGTGTTATTCCTACGGCACCATAACTGAACTCTATTCTGCTTGTTGTTGTTGTTGTTAAGTGTCATCGAGTCGGGTCCGACCCATAGCGACCCTGTACAGGGTTTCCGAGGGTGTAAATCTTTACGGGAGTAGAAAGCCTCATCTTTCTCCCGC
>NW_006408523.1:22095217-22098158 GCF_000296735.1 Chrysochloris asiatica | reverse complement strand
GCTGGTAGTTTTGAACTGCTGACCCCGAGGTTAGCAGCCCGATTCGTAACAACTACACTGCCAGTAGAGGACGTATAATTGTTATGCATTATGTCATCTATCAGAAAATATCTGAAATTTGCATCATATATTTATTTATTGCATTAAGGTTGTTATAGGGATCTAATTGACATAAATCTCCTTTATCTTATTCTCCTTTGGCAGGTTCATTATGCATTGCTTACTTAACAAGTTGCCATTGCTTCTTCTCTTTCTCCTGCCACTGGCCTTCTCTACCTTTCTGACTAACTTTCCATGGATAAGTTAATAGAAGCATCTGACATTTTGTCTAGGACTGTCTTATAAGTTTCCTGTCATTTCACTAATCCTTTTCAGGTCTTTGGAGTGTTTGCAAATAGACTTTTCACAAGAGCCATTTGAGAATTGTTAACATCTGGTATGCATGCTTCTTCCTTCGAGCCCACATTTTTTTAAAGTTTTATTTGAGGTTCATGCTTGCTTCCCAATTTCCATTTTATTTCTACACTTACTCATTAGCTTTTAGTTTCAGTACTCCTGTGTGGTTTAAATAGAAGTTGAGTGGAATATACAAATTAATTATAAATGTACCCAATACTCTTGATATGATGGCTCAGAAGATGGAACTGTTCAAGATTGGAGTTGGGGATAAAGATTGTTCATGATGGAAGAGAGACTCACCAGGTTTTCATTGAAAGCATGAAGAAATGACTCCGTACAGTAATAGAGGCCTGAGAATGAATGTAAGAGCCTTTTTTTAAGTTCAGGATTCTATTTACAAAATCACCAGACTTTTATAAATTGCCAGACTGCATTGCATAAACCAAATGCCACCAGAGCAGTGACCTTTCAAATGACTGGTGCAACAAAAAGCTGAGATCAGAAGCCTCAATCTTAAAGCAAACACTGGCAAGAAATTCTACAGAAACGACTTCTGTGTCTGGTCAATTTAGCATAACGTGACAGATTGTAAAACGAACTTGACTTTTTAGGTAGAATAGTCCATAAAGTTTTAACTGGTTTTGAAAATATGATTCTGGAGGTTTGGGTCTGAGAATTAAAGTGTGGAAAGTTTGTTTCAAGAGAGAGATGTAAAAGACAGCCATACACTGTGCTAGAGAAGGATATGGAAATAGAGAGGAATGACGTGGAGTGTGGATGAGAGCTAGATTGGAGGACTGAGAAAAGGGAGATTATGTAGCAAGGAATAATAAGCATGCCTTTTTGAAACAGTGCTTGTGAAAGGTCTAATTGGAAATTTGTTGTAGAGATAAATTTTTAAATACATCAAGAAAAATTTTAAATTAGATTTACAATTTTAAAATGTTATGTGCTTCTGTTGTTTTCCTATTTCCCATACACTCCTTTATATATTTCACTGAAACTATATAAAATACATATACTAATTGCTTTATATCAAACATTTAAAATACACATGCAATAAGTTTTTTTTTTCAGTGGCTCTGGTAGCGTAGTGGTTACGAATCGGGCTGCGAACCTTAAGGTCAGCAGTTCGAAACTACCAGCCGCTCCGCGGGAGAAAGATGAGGCTTTCTATTCCCGTAAAGATTTACACCCTCGGAAACCCTGTACAGGGTCGCTATGGGTCGGACCCGACTCGATGGCACTTAACAACAACAACATGAGAGTAGAAGGAGCCCTGCTGGCAGAGTTGGTTATGCAGTGTGGTTAGCAGTTTAAATTGATGACCTTCTCCAGGAAAGAAAGATGAGGCTTTCTGTTCTCATAGTCTCAGAAACCCTATATATGGTCACCATGAGATGGAATTGACTCCATAGCACTTCACAACAACAATGAGAGTAAGTCAAATGTATTGCTACTAGGTTACTCATCATACATGCATAGATTTATTAAAAATAAAAATTGTATAAACTAGTCTCTGCAATTAGTGGATGGTTGCAGACACGTTCACTCAATAATACACTTGTCTTAATCTTGTTAGGTTGCCTTTCAAAAAGATTCCCAATAAAACAGTGGCTTCTCAGAAGATTTCCTGGGCCAGTTAAATTCAAGGCAAAGAGTTCAACTCAGAGGTTATGACAACTGTTTTTTTTGTGATTCCAAAGGGGTCTTATTGAGAGATTTTTCTTGAAGGGCACAGAAGGATCACGGGGACTTATTCTTAAGAAGTTTTTTAAAGAAATAGAAAACTGTGAGATGGATTGGCAAAGTGGCAGCATCAATGGGCTCAAGTGTGGCAACAACTGTGAGGTAAGCCCAGGACCAGGCAGTGTTTTGTTCTGTTGTGGATAGGGGTCGCTATGAGTCATTACCAACTCGATGGCCTGTAACAACAACAACAACAGAAAACTGCGTTGGTGAAACAAGGCCAAGAAATTTGTGCTGATAAATTTCCTATCATTCCATTAATGAACGTGCTGATTCTTTGAGGATAAGAACGGTTGTTGTCCTATGAGAATTTTGGGGGGAAAACCTTACTCCTTCCATCCTACAGCCCTGATGTTGCCACTTGAAACTTATTTTTGTTCTCAAAACTCAAAAAAAAAAAAAAATATTGAAAACTCAATTTGAGTTCTTTGAGGATGTCAAACTGCCATTCTTACAAGGTGCTAAATGAAAGGGAGGAAAACACCACCTTTAGAAGTGTATAGATCCAAATGAGATATCACCAAACAATAACTTCACATTTTGATGTTGTTGTTGTTGTTGTTAAGTACCGTGGAGTCGGTTCCGACTCATAGTGACCCTGCACAGGGTTTCCGAGGCTGTTACGGGAGCAGAACGCCTCATCTTTCTCCCGCGGAACCGCTGGTAGTTTCGAACGGCCGCGCTTGAGGTTAGCAGCCCAATTCGTAACCACTATGCTACCAGAGCTCCTTTTGATATTTTGATATTATTTGATATTATTGTTTAATAAATGTGTCTTTGATTTTGTAACACT
>NW_006408523.1:22090839-22095112 GCF_000296735.1 Chrysochloris asiatica | reverse complement strand
TGGCCACCTCATGTGTGTCAGAGTAGAACTGTGATTCATAAGGGTTTGAGTGGCTGATTTTTCAAAAGTAGATGGCCAAGGTGTTCTTCGTGCCTCTTAATGAACTTGGATTGCTAACCTTTCAGTTAGCAGCAAGCAATTTACCATTTACACTCCCCAAGCATTTATTCTCTCAGGGTATTTTGTAAATGAATTGAAAAGCACACATTTTTTCTGTGCCTTACTTTTCTGGTTTAAAATTTCTCTGCCAGCCTTTTAATTTTCATCTACAAATTCTCATCAATAATGTAAAATCTTAAAAAAGCAGATTCTACCATATTGACATTTCAATAAATGAGTACAGATCCACATATGATTACTAATACTTTCTAAACATGCACTTTCTTGTTGTTGTTGTTCAAGGGGAAATCATTTAAAGATGTATTATTAATGTATTTTGAAGCATATTTAACTGCTGTCAGGTTTGAGAATGTCTTATTGTTAAGTGCCATTGAGTTGGTTCTGACTCATAACGACCCTGTATAGGGTTTCTGAGGAGCAGTTGGTGGGCTTGAACTGCTGACCTTGTGGTTCACAATCCAGTACTGATCCACAGCACCACAGCAGGAGTCCTGAGAATTTTTTAATGTGATGAATATGTTTGTCTTTTACAGCAAACATGTTAAGTATATGAGTCATCTATAGTCAGATTTTATTGAAAGTCTTTGAAAGCCTATTGCAACTACGAAATATTGCTAGTTAGTACAAAGCAAACTGAGTCTGTTGTTCCAACTTGTAGAGACTCTGTATAGGTTTCCAAGGCTGTCCATTTTCAAGGGAGCAGAAAACCTGATCTTCCTTCTGCGGAGCAGTTGGTGAGTTTGAACTGCTGATCTTGTGGTTTGCAGTTCAGTGTTTATTGTATGGAGCCACTGCGCTCCCCAAACAGAGTATAATGAGAAATTACTTCACCAGCTAAAAGAAGTTCATTTGCTTTAGAGTCATCAGATATTCTACCCACCAAACTCATCCTCCTAGATAGCATCGTAATGAGCTTCCTGTACCAATTAAACACAAGCAGGAAGCATCAGTCATCAAAACTGACTGTTTTCAGCTCATCAGCTGACTGCACCAACTGCACAGCATTGAGGAAAGCAGGGATAACCTACAATTTGTTGTTTTTTTCCTCTGTGCTCCCTTTGTTGGTTTCTCAATTAAATGGATTCAGTGTCTTCTACATAACTCTATAAAGGATCATCGTGCTTTAGAGTATATAAAGTCTATAAAAATGCTTTCCCGTGCATTATTATTCAGTGGAATAAAATGAGTTTTAATGAGCTTAAGTGATTTGCCTAAAGGCACACAATTAATGTGTGGCTGGGACTCAAAATCATGTCCTTTCCTGTGTTGTAATCGCTCTATAAATATGCATGTATTGATTGATTGTGTACCATCCATTCCAGAGGAATCAGTTCAAGTGTTCAGAATGCATCATCTTTGCAGTTTGGTA
Organism: Chrysochloris asiatica; assembly: GCF_000296735.1. NCBI lineage: Eukaryota > Metazoa > Chordata > Mammalia > Afrosoricida > Chrysochloridae > Chrysochloris > Chrysochloris asiatica. The sequence goes on along the minus strand of NW_006408523.1, from coordinate 22,093,623 downwards.
GGTTCAGTTCACAGAGCTGAGGGAGGATGGGGTTGCAGCTAGGCATACCTGTTTCCCTCCACGTTCTTGCCGTAAAAAATGGGATTTGTGTAGCCATGTCAGTTTCTTATTGGTTAGAAAGATAATAATGATCATGACTGAGCTTTTACAGCAATCTAGAACTTTATGTAATTTGACTCAGACAACACTCATAAAGCCATCCAAATAAATATTGTTCCAAATAAAAATATTATTATCATTACAAATAAATATAATATTTTACTTTACAGCTAGAGAGCATGTAGGCAGAGAGGAGTTATGTTAAATTTATTTAAGGCTTTGAAAAATTTATAAAATTTCCTCTGTTTTATGAATCTATGAAACAGCTATGTAGTACTGTGGCGTAATGCTCTGGACTACAAAGTCACTTTGAACCACAAGATTGGCAGTTCAAGCTCACCGGTCACTCTTCAGAAACCCTCTATAGGGTTGCTATGGGTCAGAACTGACTCAAGGGCACTTAACAACAGCAACAACATGAAACAGCTATTTGTGGATGTGGTATAAAAAAGAGAGAGGGAAAGGAAAACATATTTATGGCATGTTTCTTGAGTGTGTTACTATTATGGACACTTCCCTCTTCGTTCAATAAATTCATTTTGTTTGTTTATGTTCCTCATCATGTGTTTTTTCATTGTATTAAAGAAATGGGAGCATGATTATTATTATTTTTTTAATGTTTTATTGTGAATTATGTGATAGTTTACATGGGAGAACATTAGCTTTACATTCATCCTATCATATATTGTTTCATTGCCATGGTTACAGTTCCCTTCATGCATCATCAACCAACCAAAGGGTATAGCCTGCAAGCCTGCCCCCCGGTCATCAGCACAAAGCCCCTCTCCGTTTCTGGGTCTAAAGTCCCCAGCTACTCCATCTCCATCTCTCCACATCATCGACTCTGCCTCCATCTCTGGCATTACTGCTGCTCTGGGCAGGGTCCCGCTCTCCGCTCTTCTCCCTTGATGGTCCCAGGGACCTCCATTCTTAGACTGCAAAGTCAGACACTCCCCTCCTTTTGCTACAAAACATCTATCTTTATATTTCCAACCCTCACAAACAGCCCTGATAACAATTATTCACTATTTTGTCACAAGAGACCTATCTGCATCTCCTTTTATCAGCCCCACCCAGAAAGATTGGATACTACTCAGTGGAGATTTGTTGCAGACCGTGTAGGCCTGGTCAGAAGTTCGAGGCCCTATAGGCCCAAGTGTTACAGGTCGCAGGCTCTGAGGAACAGATCTAGCCACTTGGCAGTTAATAGCAAATTGTTTTTCATCTTAGTGTTCAGTTATATTTATTAATTTCATACATGGGGCCCTTGATATCCACAGATAAATGTAGTATTTTCCTAAAGCTGAAGAATGTAAAGGTTTCAAAGGTCAAGCCTTTCTCCAAAAGATTAACTGAAAATAGCTTAGCTACTTCCCAGTTCTTTGTTCTATAGACAAAAAAGCTATCCTCCCTGAATCTGTCCCAGGTTCTGGTTATTCAGCCAAGTTCCTGCAAACCTGGCTCAGGAAGCCAAAACAGTGGGACTCCGCCCAAGCCTTTTGTCCTTCCCTTTCACCTTCTCTCAACTGAGTTCAGGGGCTATAGATATGTTAATTGAGCCTGAGAAACCAAGTTGCGGGCCTGGGATTCGAACCAGCGATGTACGATGTAAAGTTACCTGAAGGTCTGGAAAAGTACTGATGTTAGCTGTACCTTGTCTTAGTCCCTCCCAGCTTGGTGTGAAGCTCCTCCCCTAAATAAAACAGAGACGCAGGCCAGCCCAGGTGTGCATTACAAGTTGGAGGGCATGCAGTAAAGATTGCAGGGCAGTGAGTTGCTGCCTGCAGAGGCCACGATGCCTGTAGTCCCAAGTCTGCCCACCAGTGATGCATCCACACTGGTTTCGGGGTGCGTCTTTGTCCCCCTCCTTCTGTCTGTCTTTGTATTCTTTTACTATCCCTGTCGCCGCCGGATATCCCCTCCTCGTGAACCAAACACTCATGAACAACACAACTATGTCGAGGACAGTCCCCGACAGAGATTCTACCTTCTTCCACCCCCTATGGGTCTAGGCTCCCTCTTGAAAGCTTGTAAGCTAGTCACTTTGTGCCTTTGTAGCCCCCCCCCTCCATTTTGGGTAGCCATTGTCCAAATTGCCCATCCCTGTCTACTCTGTTTATGGAGGGGGTGGGAATGATCCTCGTTGTAAAGATTTGTTCCCTTTTTTGAGCTACTGCATCCATAGGTGTAAGTCAAGTTCATCAAATTGTATCAGATTACTCTTTTTTCCCTCTTCTTTCTTTTTCTAGTTGAGCTCTGATCATCCAGTCATTTAAGTAAGGTCGAGTGGGTATGATCTGTAAGTGTGGGTATTATGTATATGCACTCTCTTCTTATCAGCTGGACACTTCATTCTCCACTCTAGTCCTCTGTAGCTATGTCACTGACTCTGGGCCCAAGAGTCCCCAGGTCTTGCCATGCTTCTGGCCAACCAGGTCTCCACCCTGGTTTACAGGAGTCTATTGAATGTTGTTGGGCTTAACTCGCAGCTGCATTGCTGATTTTCCCTCACTTCTCCTTATTAGTAACGAACATGGTCACCAATCAGAGTGTGCATTCCCATTGAGTCTTGGAAGGGGGTTTTCGCTGAGGAAACCTGACCACTTGCCTTGATGTCTCCTGGGCAAGCAACTTGCTTGTTCTTGTAGTAATCAGTTGGGCAGCCTATATTGTTTTGTATTTTTC
>NW_006408523.1:22087560-22089631 GCF_000296735.1 Chrysochloris asiatica | reverse complement strand
CAAGTGGCAGCATTGATGGACTCAAGCGTGGAAACAGAAGTGAGATTCGCCCCAGATCTGGCAGTGTTTCTTTCTGCTGTTCATAAGGTCGTTATGTGTCGATACCGACTCGATTGCACCTAACAACAACAACAACAGTGGCTCGTGATTGTGAAAATTTCTTCATATGTTTGTTGGCTGCCTGAATCTCCTCCTTAGTGTAGTGTCAATACCTGTGCCCATTTTTTAATTGGGTTATTTGTCTTTTTCTTATAGAGGTGTTGTAGTTTCCTATATATTTTAGAAATGAATCCCTTGTCTTATGTGTCATTGCAAAAGATATTTTCCCATTCTGTGGGTTCCCTTTTTACTCTTCTGGTAAAGTCTTTTGATGCATATAAGTTTTAAATTTTTTAGTATGTCCCAATCATCTATTTTGTCTACTTTTGTTTGTGTAGTTTTCAAAATGTCTGAGTATTCCCTGAATTAATGCCCTCACATTTGTCCCTATTTTTTCATTGATGGCCTTCATAATTCTGGGATTCACATTTAGGTCTTTAATCCATGTTGTGTTGGTTTTTGTATAAGGTGTAAGATGAAGTTCTTGTTGCAATCTTTTGCATATCACGTTCCAGTTCTGCCAGCACCATCTGTTGAAGAGAGTATAACCACACCATGCAATATATTTAGGTACTCTGTTAAAAATCATTTGGCTATATGTAGATGGGTTAATGTCTGGATTCTCAATTCTCTTGCATTGATCAATGTATCTTTCTTGTACCAGTACCAAGCTATTTTGACCACTGTAGCTGTGTAGTAAATTTTGAAGTCTGGGAGTGAGGGATTTCCAACCTTATACTTCTTCTTAAGCAGAGCTTTGCTTATTCTGGGATTCTTTCCTTTCCATATAAAGTTTGTAATTGTATTTTCCATCTCTTTGAAGAATGTCATTGGAATCAGGATTGGGATTGCATTGGATGTACAAATTGCTTTGGGCAGTATTGACATTTTCACAATCCAGGAGCTTGTACAGTCTTCCATTTTTATAGGTCTCTTTTGGTTTCTTTGTAGTAGTGTTTTGTAGTTTTTTTGTATAAGTCCTTTGTTTCTCGGGTTACATTTATTCCTAGATATTTCATCCTTTGTGCAGCTATTGTAAATGGTATTGCTTTCCTAATGTCCTTTTCAGCCCTGTCGTTTTTTGTATAGAGGAATCCAGCTGATATTTGTATGTTGATTTTATGCCCTGCAACCTTGCTGAATCTTCCAATGAGGTCTAGTAGCTTTTTTTTACTGAGTCTGTAGGGTTTTCTACATATAGGATCATATTGTCTGCAAATAGAGAGAGTTTGACTTCCTCTTTGCCAATTTGGATGCCTTTAATTCTCCTGTCTTGCTGAATTGCTCTTGCTAAGACTTCCAGCACAATATTGAATAGGAGTGGTAACAAAGGGCATCCTTGTCTGGCTCCTGTTCACAGAGGTAAGGCTTTCAGTTTCTCACAATTAAGAGTAATATAGGCTGTTGGTTTTGTATATTTGCTCTTAATTATGTTTAGGAATTTCCCTTCAACTCCTACTTTGTTGAGTGTTTTTATCAGGAATGAATGTTTGATTTTGTCAAATGTCTTTTCTGCATCAATTGATATGATCATGTGGTCCTTTTCTTTTTTCTTATTTATATGGTACATTATGATGATTATTTTTCTAATGTTGAACCATCCTTGCATCCCTGATATGAATCCCACTTGATCATGATGTATTATCTTTTTGATGTGCTGCTGGATTATGTTGGATAGGATTATGTTGAGAATTTTTGTATCTATGTTCATGAGGGGTATTGGTCTATAACTTTATTTCTTAGTGACGCCCTTCCCTGGTTTTGGTATGCAGTTTATGCTTGCTTCATAAAGTTTTCCATCCTCCTCTATATTCTAGAATAATTTGAGTAGAATTGGTGACAGCTCTTCCTTGAATGTTTGGTAGAATTCACCTGTGAAGCCATCTGGGCCTGGACTTCTTTTGGTTGGGAGTCTTTTGATGACCTGATCAATTTCTTTTTTTGTTATGGGTCTGTTCAGGTTTTCTACTTC
>NW_006408523.1:22085086-22087280 GCF_000296735.1 Chrysochloris asiatica | reverse complement strand
TATTTCTGATATTTTGTTATTGATCATTTGGACCTCTTTCTGTAGGTTTTGAATTGTTTCCAATGCTGTATCTATCTTATTTGATTGTTCCTATAGCACTTTCCTGACTTCTTCCTTATTTTTCTCAACTCCATTGTAAAGTGTTTTGAAACATTTTATATTAATATTTCTAGAATTTCTTCTCAGGCATTTCCAAGTCCTGCCCTCCTTCCAGAAAGGAGTCCAGGTCTATGTCTAGGTCATTTGTCTCAGGCATTTTATCTTGTTTGTGACATGTGCTGATATGGTCATCTTCCTTTGCTTCTTGGGCATATTTAGTGTTTATCGGTGGCCTTAATAGTTAATTGAATATATGTTTTGCTCTTTTTTATGCTTTCTGATTGCTTCCAGGTAGATGTGATCAGGATGTGGGCTTCTCTTTTCACTCTTCTTATTTCTTAACTCAGAGTAACTCTCACAGGTGTTGTCTGCCTCCCTGGTATATGGCAGTTGGTATTGGTTCTTGCCTGGATTTTGATGTTTTATACTGTGTGATTGTAACTTGGCTATATGGCAGCAGTTGCTGTCTCTTCTTGGGTAATATAGGAGAGAAAGAGTCTCCCAAAGGTAGAAGGGGGAGCATAAAACAGCAAAACAGCAACAGCAAAATAAAAAACAAGAAACAAAAAACCAAACACCAAAACAACAATAACAACAAAACTCTGCTGGATTCTGGAGTTTATAATAACAGAAAAGGGAGAGGAGGAGAGAAGAAAAAAGTCTGTAGCCTAAAATGAATATGACTTTAATGTCCTCTTTTAGCTTCTTGCCTTCAAAGCTGTCTGATAGATTTCAAGATGCCACTGTTGGTTGTTATGCTATAACTCAGGATTTAATTTAATTTTTGGCCTGTTTTGTTTTTAAACTCTCTTTCCCTCTCCACACCCCTTGTTCTGGCTTTTTCCGTAATAATAAAAAAAAACACAACAAAAAACAGTTCAGTGCCGGCTCTTGGGCTGAGAGTATCTGTGCGCATGTGTGGCAGAAGAACCCTCTAGTGGTGAAGGGGGGGGGGGTCCACTCGCTCAGGCACCCCCACTGGTCACAAGAATGGAGGTGTGAAAACAGTGGGGGGCCAATGAATAGATACCAAAAAAAAGAAAATCAGAAACAAAGCAAAACCAACAGTTTTTCTTTGCTCCGAGGTTCCTGTGGCATTTTTCTGTGGTGTGTCTGCTCACCCTCTTGGTCTTGTCATTTGTTCTTGCCCAAGTTGTTGGCTCTGGGCCGCCAAGCCCAGCAGATTCAAAAGTACATGAGTTCTTATGTCCACTCCAAGTTCCACTAGCTAAAAGTCTTCAAACTTTTAAAATATCCCTACCTATGTGGTTCTGAGTTTTGGAGCTCTTCCCTGAATCTGCTTTGCCTGGTATTCTATGGTATTGCTGATGGGGCAGACCTCACTGCACCTCTACCCCAGCCACCATCAAGCCCCGCCTCTATGATTCCTTTTTAACAGAAACTGTGGCCATGTATAGTTCTCAAAGATGACTTAGGAGTAGGATACAAAATAGTAGCTATGCAGAAGGATGGCGTATAGGATTTAAGAATTTATTGCACATGCTACCTCCAGGATTGGAGGAGAAAGGAGTTGTAAAGATCTGATTCTTAGTGACCAAAATAAGAAATTGAAATTCCCTTTCTATTCTAGAATGTCTGTTTGTTTGTTTCTGCATTGATCAATCATGGAAAATATTCCTGTGTTTCAGATTTATAGTGAAGAATCATTTTTTATATTGTAATTGTTGTTGTTGTTAAGAACCATGGAGTCAGTTCTAACTCATAGCTACCCTGTATAGGGTTTCCATGGAGTAGCTTTGAACCACTGGCCTTGTGATTCAAACTGACCTTGAGATCAAGTGCTTATCCCGTGGTACCACACTGCACCACACCACACCACACCACACCATATATTCATTTTTGAAAGTTGTTGTTGTATAAGTACTTTTGAGTCAGTTCCGACTCACAGTGACCCTGTTAGGATTTTCAAAGAGCCAACTGGTTAGTCTGAACCACTGACCTTGCAGTTCAAACTGACTGCAGGCCAGTGCTTTTTCTACAGTGCCACACCAGTAGTTCCTTTTAAAAAGTAATAGAACCACTGTATTCTTTCTACTTTCTATTTGTAAGGGTGGCAAACAAGGAGTGCTATGGC
>NW_006408523.1:22054931-22084731 GCF_000296735.1 Chrysochloris asiatica | reverse complement strand
GAGGGTGTAAATCTTTACGGGAGTAGAAAGCCTCATCTTTCTCCCGCGGAGCAGCTGGTAGTTTCGAACTGCTGACCTTAAGGGTCGCAGCCCGATTCGTAACCACTACGCTACCAGAGAGGCATAGACAAACCTATTTGGGTGGTGTCTCCTGGCAGGGATATTCAATGTCAAATTATTGCTTACATAACTTCCTTGAAGTCTCCAGACACTCAAGAGTAAGATTATCTTAAATGATTTCTTGTTAAATATTACAAAGAAAAAGAATTTAGCAAGCTTACAAAACTAAACTTTTAAACTGTTTTTCTTTTTCCTTGATTTTCAGAACATTTCTTAATATTAATTTAGTCTTGTTGCATATTCATGAATGCCAACATTGAAAGAAAGTATATACTAACATTTTTTAAGAACAAAGGCTATGTCTTATCCTTTGATATGGATATTTCTCCTTGAAAATACATACTATACATAAAGCAAAACCTGCCAAAGTCAGAACTTGTATAAAGTTGATACGTGACATGGAAGGAAAATGCAAATATTTTCTCCTAAAACAACTGATAAAAAGGTGATAACATGCACACTGTCAAAGACAGACACTTACCCGAATGCAAAAACAAGGTAATCCTGTCAAGTTCTGACTCTCCTAGGTGCCATGGTATATGCCCAGTTGCTGTCCTTGAGTAATAAGTGAGTTGATTCATTCACCAGTCAGGAAGTCTGGATCTAAAAGTTCTTTAAAAACCTCTAATGCTGTGAGTAACCTTGAAAGCACTAAGTTGAATATGAAAGATGTTGAACACAGGATAATCCTAATAAATTATCTTTAAGCATCAAATAACTAAATAAACAGATATGATTTATTTATCATCTACTATGTGGAAAGCACTCGAGTCATGAATGGAGGAATGTAATGATGATTCAGTAAATTTACCATTAATAAAACAGGTCTGACATATGATCAGAAAGTTAATGAACTGCACAGACTGAGGCAACAGAGTTAAAGATTGTAGACATTTTGTAGATTGATTAGAACTATTTGTGTTTGAACTTGAAAATTAGGTAAAATATAATGAGCTTTGAAAGAAGAAAGAGTGTGTTATATGTAGAGGAAAACCAAGAGTTGGAACTGAGGAGGTCAATAAGCAATTCTAGCCAAAATTATAAATTTATAAATTCATGTAATTTCTATTAAATGTACAAGAAACCGACAGCTCTGAGACCGAATTTGACTGATGGAGGTTTTATTTATACAGAAACTTAAAACACAAACAGTAACAAAAATAGTATACTATGTGGTCCCTTGCTTATATAAAGTTTGTAAATGTGGGGTGAGTCTCAACTAAGTAATATTGTTTACAAGGACTTCTCATGAGCCCTTAGTTCATGAATATCTTAACAGATAATCTTATTCTTGAGTATCATAACGCACAGCATGCATTTCCAAACCTTTTTTTGCCACAGAAATGCTTTATGGGGCAAACCTGTTTGGAGGGATATCGTCTCCTGTAGACACATGTTGGAAACAAGTGGCTTTGGCAGTAGAATGCCACAAAGATCATTTAAGCGGAGGCATGGTATAATGAAAGGACTGATTTGGTTAAAAAAAAAAATGTGGAAACTGAGTAGGAGAAACTGATGCCCTTGCAGAGATGGATCAGGAAGAAAACAAGTTGAAAATATGCATGAATAAAACCCAAACCATTGCCATAGCCGGGTCAGGCTCATCATGATCCTATAGGACAGAGTAGAACTGTCCTATATGATTTCCAAGGCTGAAACCCTGGTGTGGTGCCTCGGGTTAATGCACTGGGCTGCAAAGTCGGTTTGAACCAAAAGCTCTGTGGTTCAAGCTCACTAGCCACTCCTCAGACCCTATACAGGGTCACTATGAGTCAGAACGGACTCAGTGGCACTTAGCAATCTTTAGGGAATCAGACTGCATCTTCTTTCTCTTGGAGGATGACTGAGGGTCTATTAAAAAAGCTCAACACTTAACCCACATGCCACCAGGGCTCCTCATGCATGAATAGTGGTGCTGAAAACTGAAAAGTTCTATTTTAAGATTCAAAATGATGAGAGAATCTTTTTATGTATAATAGCTGCTTAGACATGAACTAAGGAGTACAATCAGGCCTACAGATGAAGACTTGAGCAAAATTTTGATACAGGTAAAAGCATAATCTGTTAGGATGGATTCTCAGAAAGAAACCAAAAAGAACTGAAGATTTGTAATGTTAACTGGAACACATTCTGAGAGGAAGAAGGAAGTATGGAGAAAAATGAGAAAACCTAGAAGAAATCAAGATGATTGACTCAAATGAAAAGAGAATTTAAAAAGGATATTATTTGAAAGTTGTATTGTTTTCATTGATTAGAATTTCATGGAAACTTTTTTCAAATAAGTTTATTGCATTTGTATGCAAGAAGATGAATACTTGTGGGTTTATGAAATCACTGAGAAGTGAGAAAGTAAAAATAATAAGGCAGAATCTTTGTGTACTTAGAATGATGTTTGTGGAGTTGAAATGATGAATCAGAAGTGAATCTAGGTGTATTTGGCTAAGTTGATTAGAAAAACTATTATCTGTATCACTTGTTCAGAGTCTTGGTAAACAATGAGAGGGATTGTAATGAAGCAGAGAAACTGAAAAGTAGAGAGCAGGCGAATTCTGTTAGTTTACTTCCAAGGGCACTGCCTTGTCAGTAAGGTGCTATCTTATGAAGTACTGACCACTTGTTTTGAAGAGTGTGCTAGGGATAATGTAGTTAAAATATTGCCAAGAAGCAAGTGTGGCACATTTGGGGGTTGTTGGTGTTGTGCAGGGGAGTTGGTTCTCATAGTGACCCTGGATACGGTTTCCGAGGAGTGACTGGTGAGCTTGAACTGCCGACCTTGCAGTTCAAACCGACCTTGCAGTTCAGTGCATTAACCTGCAGCACCACACCAGGACTTCCTTAAAATAGAAAAGATTGCCAAGAAGCAAGTGCAGCACATTAGGGGTTAGAGATACTATTAGTTTTCTCTTGCTACATAACAAATGACCACATACTTAGCAGCATAAAGCAATATCCATTAATTAGCTCACAGCACTGTAGATCAGAAGTTCCACTGGACTTGGCTGGGTTTTCTGCTCAGGAGCTCAGAAGGCTAAAATCAACATGTCAGTCAGGCTTGTCTTCGATTTGGAGGATCTGGGGGGAAATTCTCTTCCAGGCTATAACTTGTGGCAGAGCTGGGTTGTAGGAGTGAAGACCCTGATTCCTTGCTACTATTAAACAGAGCACTCTGGTGACTAAAAGCTTCTCAGTATTTCTTGCCAGAGGCCTTTCAGCAGACCCTCCCATACGCCCTCTCACTACACAGATTTTAAGGCCCGTGTAGAATCGCTTGTGTCCAATCCACATGCTTTGAACCTCTCCGATTATCCATTCCACTGACAGTCAGGAAACACTACTTTAGAAGGAGTTGTGATTATACTGGGTCCCCTGGAAGTCAACTGACTAGTAACCTTTGTTCTATGGCACAATCCCTTCTGCCATTTAATTTAGAAGGTGTGAAATCTCATCATATTTCCTGTCTAGGGGATTAGAGTTATAAGTCTTGTGGGGAGAGGGCAGAAAGGGGAGATGTATATTTTAGAAGTCTGCCTACAACAGAGAGTTTAAATTATTGTGGACTAGTATTTGCAGTTCTATTTCTTAAAAATATGTGATTATGTGCCTTTAAGAAATTTCTCAATGTCATTGATGATACCCAAGATAACTGTAAGAAATATAATGCATATTTTATTTTAGAAGTTTTTTTCCTTTATCTTTGCCAGTCACTATAAAAATGAATAATTCTTTAATGATTAATATATTAAATCACTTTCAACCAAAACAAGTTAAAAAAATATATAAATCTTGTTTATCATCCTGGTAGCGTACTGGTTACAAATCGGGCTGCAAACCACAAGGTCAGCAGTTCGAAACTACCAGCTGCCCACAGGAGAACGATGAGGCTTTCTGCTCCCGTAAAGATTTACAGCCTCGGAAACCCCATTCAGGGTCGCTATGGGTTGGAATCGACTCGACGGCACTTAACAAAAATAACATATATATGGAGGTTCCACCACTTTTCAGTCAGTTTGTCATACTGTTGTGGCTTGTGTGTTGCTATGATGCTGGAAGCTTTGTCACCGTTGTTTAAATGCCCACAGAGTCACGCATGGTAGACAGGTTTCAGTGAAGCTTTCAGATTAAGACAAATTAGAAAGGAGGAGAGGAAGACCATTTTTGAATGGTTGTTATTAGTGCCCAAGTAGGTTCTGACTCAAAGCAACCCTGTATGGAGTTTCTGAGCAGCAACTGGTGGATTTGAACTGCTGTCCTTATGATTAGCAGTCCAATGACTGTACTACAACACTGCAACAGGTTAGCCACTTAAAATCTTATGAATAGCAGAGGAGCATTGTCAGATAAAGTGCCGGAAGATGAGCCCCTCAGCTTGGAAGGCACTCAGAATGTGACTGGGGAAGAGCTGCCTCCTTAGAGTGGAGTTGTCCTCAATGTCGTGACTGGAGTAAAGTTTTCTAGACCTTCATTTGTTGTTGTAGCACAACTCAATATGGAAAGAAACTGTTACAAACATCCATCATTCATCAGAATATGGAGTATAAAAAGTATGAATCTAGGAAAATTAGAAGTCATCAAAAATGAAATTAAATGTGTAAAGATTTATATCCAAGGTATTGGTGAGCTGAAATGGACTGTTATTGGCCATTTTGAATCAAAGAATCATAAAGTTTACCATGCCAGAAAAAACAAATTGAAGAGGAGTGGTATTGCATTCATCTTCAAAAAGAGCATTTCAAGATCTGTCTTGTAGTACAGTACTGTCTGTGATAGGATGATATCCATACACCTATAAGGAAGACCACTTGTCTGTCAGTTTGTCATACTGTGATGGCTGGCATGGTGCTGTGACCCTGGAAGTTATGCCACCGATATTTTTAATACCAACAGGGTCAGCCTAGTGGACAGGCGTCAGCTGCGATTTAAGCTGAACTTCCAGACTAAGACAGACTAGGCAAAGGAGAGGTGAACTATTTCTGAAAGTTTGTTGTGGTTGTTAAGTGCCGTTGAGACATTTCTGATTCATAAGGATCCTATATAGGGTTTTCCAGGAGCGCCTGGTGAGTTTGAACTGCTGACCTCAGGGTTAGCAGTACAGTGCTTATCCTATAGTGCCACACCAATACTCCAATGTTTAACCACTGAAAACTTTATAAATAACAGTGAGGAACATAGTTAGCACCAAGATATTGAATATTGAAACATTATGAATAACACCACCATTTATTTGTCTGACATTTAGTAGTACTATGGTGGCTTGTGAGTTGCTGTGACACTGGAAGCTAAGCCAGTTATTTTAAATACCAGCAGGGTCACCCATGGCAGACAGATTTCAGATAAGCTTCCAGATGAAGACAGACTAGGAAGAAGGAGAGACGAACTACTTCAGAATATTTAATGACTGAAAACTTTATGAATACCAGTGAAACACTGTCAGATATAGTGCCAGAAAATGAGCCCCTCAGGTTGGAAGGCACTCAAAATGTGACTGGGGAAGAGCTGCTTCCTCAAAGTAGAGTTGACTGTGATGATGCGAATGGAGTAAAAAGCCTTTGGGACCTTCATATGCTGATAAGGCACAACTGACAATGAAGAGAAACAACTGTCAACATTCAATAATAATTGGAACATGGACTGTACGAAGTATAAATCTAGGAAAATTGGAAATTGCCAAAAATGAAATGGAATGCATGAACATCGACATCCTAGCCATTAGAGCGTTAGAGGGACTGGTATTGGCCATTTTGAATCTGACAACCACATGGTTTACTATGCCAGGAATGACAAATTGAAGAGTAATGGAGTTGCATTTATTGTCAAAAAGAACCCATCAAGATCTGTCATGAGGTACAATGCTATCGGTAATAGGATAATATCCATGTGCCTACAGGGAAGACCAGTTCAGACAACTATTATTCAAATTTATACACCAACCATTAAAGCCAGTGAGGATGAAACTGAAGAATTCCACCAATTTTTCAGTCTGAAATTGATCAAATATGCAATCACGAGGCATTGATATTAGCTACTATAAAAGCAAGTAAGTTGTTCCCCAGGGAGCCATCAAGGCAAGCAATCAAGTCCCTTCAGGGCAAGCCCCCTTCCAAGAATGAAACTCAAAGGGAACACATGAGCAGGCATGTAAGCTTGCTGGTGATCACACTGGTCTACTGATGAGTGAAAGAGGGGGAAAGGCAGCAATGAAGATATGGGCTGAGTTCAGCCATGTTCCATAGACTCTCATTGACCTGGAGATCAGAGAGAGAAGAGAGAGTATTGGTTGGTCTAAAGTACAATGAGACCTGGGGACTCCTGAGCCCATGGACAAGGACATAGCCACACCACAGAGGGCTGGAGCGAGAGTGAAGCATCCAGCTGATATGAAATGACAGAGGATACACAAGAACCCTCAAACTTCCGTTTAGTACCCATTTGACCTAACTTGTCTTGATGATCAGAACTCAACTAGAGGAAGAAAAAAAGCCAATTTTTTATAAAGGAAATAAGTGTAAATTACTACAATTTGATGAACTTGACCTATACTCATGGAGGTAGTAACTCTAAATACCAACTGAGAGGGAAGGAGTCTTCACATCAAGTATCAATCCTATCCCCTCTGTATACAAAGTAAATAGGGATGGGCAATGTAGACATTGGCTACCTAAAATAAGGGGGTGATAAAGGCATGAAGTGACTGGCTTACAAGTTTTCAAGAGGAAGTTTAGTTTACAAGTGTGTGGGGCAAGGTAGAGTCCCCACTGAATAGTTTTCATCTTCTCTAGACAGTTCTGGTAAAAAGAGAAGGGGGTAAGATTCTTACGATTCAACAGTGAGTAATTGTTACCATGACTAATTGCAACTGTCACAACTGTAAAGGCAGAAGTTTTGTAACTAAAGGGCGGCGGGGGGCGGGGGTGTGGAGTAGTCAATCTTACAGTCCAGAAACAGCAGACTCTTGGACCATCAAGGGAGAAGATCATGCGTGAAATGTGGAACCCTATGCAGAGAGGCAGTGATACCAGAGATGGAGGCAGAGATGAGAACATGGAGAGAGGGAGCAGCTGAGGACTCTAGACTCATGGAAGGAGAAAGACTGAACGCTGGCAGCCAGGAGGCAGGCTCACAGAATGTGTCCTTTGGTTGTTTAAATTATTATATATTTCTGAGTGTTTTTGTGTATATCCCCCCACCAAAAAAAAACCAACATAGGGGATGGAATCAAATACTATTGAATGATGTACGCACGGAGAAGATTGTAATCATTGCAATGAAATGATGAGTGTAAAACCGATGTTCTCCCATGTAAACTGTCACTTAAGTCACAATAAAAACACAAGAAAAAAGAAAAATGAGGCATTGATAATCACTGGCGATTGGAATGCAAAGGTTGCAAACAAAAAGGATCAGTAGTTAGAAAAAAAGGCCTTGGTGCTAGAAATGATGCTGGAGATTGTATGATAGAATTCTGTAAGCCAATGATTTGTTCATTTCAACTCTCTTTTTAAACAGCATTAAAAGATGACTACATGGACCTCACCAGAGGCTATACATAGAAATCAAATTGACTACATCTGTGTAAAGAGATGGTGGAAAAGCTCCATACCATCAGCCAAAACAAAGCCAGGGGCAGATTGTGAAACAGACCATCAATTCTCATTAGCAAATTCAGACTGAAGCTGAAGAAAATGAGAGTTACAATACCCAAGTAATCAAGAAATAAAATGATGTATTGCGTTAGGAAAAGATTTGCACAAGATCTTTTTAAAGTGTTGAAGGTCAAAATGTCAGTTTGAGGACTAAGGTGTGCCTGACTCAAGCCACAATATTTTCAATAACCTCATATGTATGAGAATGTTGGACAGTGAATAAGGAAGACCGTAGAAGAATTCATGCATTTGAGTTATGAAGTTGGAGAATATTGAAAGTACTATGGACTACCAAAATAACAAATAGATCTGTGTCGCATGCAGTACAGCCAGAGTGTTTCTTAGAAGCCAGGATGGCCAAACTTCGACTCTCATATTTTGGACATATTATCAGGAGGGATCAGTTACTAGAGTAGGATATTATGATTGGTAAGATGGAGGGACAGAGAAAAAGAGAAAGACCCTTAGAGAGATGGCTTGGCAAAATGGCAGCATCAGTGGGCTCAAGCATAGCAACAATTGTGAGGTTGGCCCAGGACTGGGCAGTGTTTCATTCTGCTGTACATAGGGTTGCTATGAGTTGGTACCAACTCGATAGCACCTAACAACAACAACAACAACAACAACAACAACAACAACAACAACAACGTGAATAACACTAGAATATTGTCAGCTATAGTGCCAGAAGATGAGCCTCTCAGGTTTGAAGGCACTCAAATTCAATTGGAGAAGAGTTACCACCTTGATGTAGAGATGAATGTGATGACATTAATGAAGGAAAGATTTGAGGACCTTCATTAGCTGATGGGGCAGTTAATATTCCACTGCTGTTCATAAGGTTTTCAGTAGCGAATCCCTCAGAAAGTCCCACAGCTCTTTCTGTCTTTTGGAGTTATTAGATTCAGAGACTCCCCACCTTGCTGAAGGAGGACATTAACTATATGCAGATACACCTTCATTTCTTCTATCCCCTCTCCCCTATGTTGACTTTCTGCACCACTTCCTTCTGAAAGTTCTCCAGCCTGCTATGGGGAGCCACACTCTATATTCAGCTATCAATACATGGGCCATAAAAAAAAAATTTTTTTTTTAAATGTGCTCATCTGTTTTTCTTGATCAGTCTTGCATTCCCTCATATTCATTATGTTGTTGTTAAGTTCCATTGAGTCATCAAACTTACTATAGAATTTTCCTTTTCTTCCCCCTCATAATAAACATAATGTCACAGGCATATACTTGCTACCATTTTAGATATGAGGGAACCAAGTTATATAGTAACTTGCCTAACTTTCTGTGGTAAAATATTTCATAAACAGAATTCTGAGCTATGTCTGTTGTTAGGTGCCATTGAGTCAGTACCAACTCATAGTGACCCTATGCATAAAAGAACGAAACACTGCCTGATCCTGGACCAACCTCACAATTGTTGCCGTGCTTGAGCTCATTGATGCTGCCACTTTGTCAGTCCATCTCGCTGGGGGTCTTCCTCTTTTTCTCTGACCCTCCACCCTACCAAACATGATATCCTTCTCCAACCACTGGTCTCTCCTGACAATATGTCCAAAGTATGAAAGACGAAGTTTGGCCATCCTGGCCTCCAAGGAGCGCTCTGGCTGCATTTTTTAACACAGATCTGTTGGTTCTTTTGGCAGCCCATGGCATTTTCAATATTTTCCTCCAACACCATAACTCAAAAGCATCAATTTTTCTATAGTTCCTTATTCACTGTCCAGCTTTCGTATGCATATGAGGTTATTGAAAATACCATGGCTTGGCTCAGGTGCACCTTAGTCCTCAAACTGACATGTTTGCTCTTCAACACTTTAAAAAGATCTTGTGCATCAGATCTGCCTAATCATGAGTGTTGATAGTTGATCCAAGAAGAATGAAGTCTTAGACAATTTCAATATTTTCTCTGTTTATAAGAATGCTGTCTATTGGTCCAGTGGTGAGGATTTTTGTTTTTTAACATCGAGATGCAATACATAATGAAGGCTGTGCTCTCTGATATTCATCAGTAAATATTTTAAGTACTCTTTACTTTCAGCAAGCAAGGTTGTATCATCTGCATAGCACAGATTGTTAATGAGCCTTCCTCCAATCCTGATGCCATATTTTTCTTCATAGAACCCAGCTATTAAGATTATTTTCTCGGCATACAGGTTGAATAAGTATGGTGAGAGAATACAATCTTGTCGCACACCTTTCTTAATTTTAAACCATTCAGTGTTCCCATGTTCTATGTGAACAACTGCCTCTTGGTACAGGTACAGATTCCTCATGAGCACTTTTAAGTGTTCAGGAATACTTCTCAGTATCCATATATTTTATCATTATATTGGGTAACAGATAACTAATGAAATTATCTTGTATATATTGTTGTTGTTATTAAGTGCCATTGTGTTGGTTACAACTTATAGTGACCCTGCATAAGGTTTCTGAGGAGCTGCTGGTGGATTTGAACTGCTGACCTTGTGGTTCAAAGTCTAGTGATGCTCCAACAGCACCACACCAGGAGTATGTATCTATATTGTTATTGTTGTTCTTATGTGCCGTGTGTTAGTTCTGACTCATAGCGACCCTGTACAGGGTTTCCGAGGCTGTAAATCTATATATATGTTAGGAAAGATATAATGCCATATAGCTTAGCTTTCCTTTTTCAGAATTTTGTAACATATACATACATAACATAACATACTATAAGCATACATATTAGAGAAGTTTAACAGTTCTTAAATTTATTTGACAATAAAAACCAATTTAAAAAAACGGACGTGTATTAACACATTTTAAACAATGCAGATAAGTAGAAATGAGAATTTAAAAATATTTAAGTTTTTGCTTTTTTACCATTTTTCTTTCTTTCCAAGGGCAAAATACATTTTAAGAGCTGGAATATTTCAGAATTCATGACCTGAAATTATTGCTTTTAATTTTGGAAGTTCTGAATTATCAGCTCTGTTTTTAAAATATTAAAGCTATTGAATATTGAAGATGTTTGATTCTGTAATTTCCAATATGAAATGCTGTTCTGGTTAGGATGTTTAATTGTCATTTTCTAATCAGTTCTATTATTTGAACAATCTCTTCAAAGTACCAGTGATAATACTTACATAAATCACTATGAGAAGGTAAATTCCATTCAGTGGTCAGGAGACATAGATCTTATTCATAATATAGCAGTCCCCTCTAGTGCTCACTTCTGGTCATGGGCTCACCTCCTAAAGTGCCCTCAAGGACTGAATGCCACATATCAGATCATTTTGCTCATTCTCAGCTTTCAGTCAAATGCTCTATTATTCATAACATCACCTTTTTGAAATGGAATTTAGGCATTTTCCATATTATTCAAAAATATTACTTACTCCCCTGTGCAATAGGGGAAAATGATGATTGTAGCCATTTTTCCCATAAAAGTAAATGAAATAATTGAGAACCAAGAACTGAGAAGTTAGTAACATTTCTTACAATGGAAAAGAAAGTAGAATTTAAGTCTTTTATCATAAGGTTCAGTTCTGTGCCATATGCATTGAACTATGTATTTGATCCAAGAAAGTCTGTGATGCTATTAACTCGTATGTTGACAATTCTAATTTTTTTTTTTTTTACTTTGTATGCATTTTTAGAACAATAAAACTCAACTTTTTGAGAATATTTGGATTACTAGTTTTCAAAACAGCACACTGTTGTCAGCCAAGACATTGCAAAGGGAGTTTGATTTTCCATATTTAAACATTTTTTGCTCAGAAGCAAAAGATTCTCTAGCTAAATTACTCCTGGACTTAAGGACCTAGTTTGCTATATATTTCTTTCAGATTCATTTTCAAAACATTATCTTTAATATGTAGATCATAACTCTTTATGACTATAAGGTCTTTCCCACTTATTGTTATTGCAATTGTTGAAGACTTGACTTAATGAAGTGTCTGCACCAAAAGTGGAGTCCAGGTGTGGTGCTGTACAATAAGCACTGGCACCAGCCACTCCTTGGAAACCCTATGCAGGGTCACTGTGCATCAGAATTGACTCAGTGACACTTACCACCACCATCACCACAAAATGGATTCTAAGTGTGAGAATATTACTAATTTCTGCATATGCTTCTGAATAAAGATCTGAAATGACTTTAATTTGCTATTAATAAATGTTTCTGGTATTCACATTTAGTTGTTACAGGGTAGGTCAACACACAAACCTGACAAGTGGGAACTTCTTCAGCTGGGCAGCGGTGGTGGCATGGTTGAACAAGTCAGTGGGGACTGTGATGACGAAGATGGCTGTGGGGGATCAGGAAGTGGAGAAGTCAAGAGGACACTCAAAATCACCGACTGTAAGTGTACAATTCTAATACTACTATTAAAGAGTTATTATAAAATATAAATAAGAATTATTATCATAATTTTAATGACAATGAATTCAGATGTGGGTAAGAGGAATTGGAAATGACAATGGACTTACTTTTAGATACTCAAGATGTGCATTCATGTGGTTTTTGTTTATTTTTAGGTAATGGCTTTAAATGAAAATGTCACTTCGCACTGTGAAAAATTGTGAGACATTCAGTTCTGAGAGAATGGTTTGTGAATGATAATTGTTTTTAAAAGGGTTAATTCTTAGGGCATGAGACTAAAAAGTACAAATGAATATTAAATATGTATTGATAAATAATGTTAATTCCAGATGAACAAACCCTACAAAATAATCAGTTTTGCATTTTCAGATATTATCATGCCGTTATGTAAATGCGATTTTACTTTATAAAAGCTTTTCAGTCAAATGAAGAAGCAGTTGGTTAAATACGTGGTTAATTATGGTGAAAAGCCATGCTTGAATTTGTGTCTTAAGAATCTGCTTTTCTAAAAATGTTCACCTGCCATTCATATCAGTTTGATTGTATATTTTGGGGGAAAATTATCTGGCAATGCTTACCTAATCACTACTATAAAAAAAACAGAAAAGGTCAAAGAAGAAGAAATCATTGAATGCATTTTGTCTACTTGTATTCACATATAAGATGAGGAATATAGGTGTTCCAACCTCCACTGTCATGTGCATGTATTCATTCACATGGGAAATAGAACAAAAGCTGTCAAGGGAGAATGAAGTGCCAGGATTAGCAATGTACTCAGAGCATCGGACTTTAAACTCATTTACCTCACATTGCTCGAAGAGTGAAGTAATCTTCGGGAACCTACCGTGTACCTATAACTAGAGGGCTCTGATAGTCTTCATCCAAATCACACAGGGTTCCTTTGGAGCTATTTGGTGTGCCCATTTCTGAGGTTAGTGGAAGAATGATCAGTTTTCTTGTAGTTAATGAAGAACACTACAACTTGATGTTTCAAACCCCATTTTTTCTAGTATCAATTTGTTAAGCCAAATGTATTAAAAGAATGGAAGCCAAAAGAGATGAGAAATTAACATAATAATTTTCCTTTTAGATACAACAATAATTTTTATTTGACCTAAAAAGTAAATAGATGGGAATTTATTTCTGGAGCAGCAACTGAACAAAGGACCACAGAAATCATTGAAATAATAAAACAATCTTGTAGTGCAGATTAAATATCTTTTCATTTTGTAGGAGATGAAAATACATACTTCTGTTATTGGTATTAATTTAGCTTATCAGATTGTGGGTTTTTTTCCCCTTGGTTTATGGAAAATAATAAAAAAAGAAGAAAAATTAAATTTCACTGGAATAATTTGTTGGTTTTTTAACAGTTAAATTGTCTTCTGTTGCATTTAGGAACTGTGATACTTATCTGTTCTGATAATGTTGAATTACTCTAATCTTAAATCTGGAGTATTTATATATACCACAATTTGATTGTTATTTGATTATTATCATGGTTTATGGCATAAAATTATTAACTCTAAGTCTGGATCATCAATAGCAATAGTACACAAAAATAACAGGTGGACATTTAATCTATCAAATAGAATATGTGTGTATATGTGTTCATGTGTACGTAGGCTTATCATATTATAAAGATTTGTTTCACTCACTGATGTTATTTATAAGCTCATGAACTTCTTATGTATTTTAAAAGAAAATTTTTTTGGTTTGCTTCACTAGAGAAGCTATTGAGGATATTTAGCCACTAATAGTTTTCTCACAAAACCATATTTGGGAAAGTAGTAAGAATGAATTTTTACCTCAAAATCCTGTTTTCAATTACTTCTGAAATAGACAGGTATGGTACAGGTAACTATCAATCAGAATTGAGGAGATTTCAGTTACAGATGGTTTTCAGAAACTCCAGGCAAACAATGAAAAAAAAAAAATCCACATCTGCTATAAGTGGGTTTCCTATTATGTTTCTAACAGTTTATAGCTGTTGCTTTTCAATTTTTAATAATCGGTAAGGAAACCACTGGGGACAGCATGCTGCAATAAAGGATAAGAAAAGGAGCAAAGGGTAGCCGACATTCTATTTCTGTACAGCGCTACAGTGTTGTCGCTGTGTTTGGCTAGTTTGGGATGTTGGAAAAGCAACCTAAGTTTTCACTCTCAATGGTCATAATGGCTTGAAAATATAATGTTCTAGAAAGGTTGTCAGGATGTCATTTGTGTTAAGAACTTGAGAATTACTATTATTCCTTCCTTCCACCAATGTTTATTCCTTATGAAATGCAATAGAAATAGCATGTAGTTCATTTATCACCACAAACATGTCTAATTAGAAAGATATATATATATATATTCATATTATGTATATATATATAATATACATATATGTATACATACAGAGATACATATATTAATACCAACATATTTTATTCACAAATGTGATTCTAATATGATTTAATAATTCTGCTCTATTTAAGTAAATGTGCAAAATTGATCAATATCTTGCTGATGATTAGTAAAACTGGTTTTCTGTTTCTGTTCAAGTTTATTTCAAGCAACCAAGAGGTCTGTTTACTTCAATGCACAGAGTTTTACCATAAAAATAATGAAGAATGTCTTAGGCATTTTGTTTTTTTGTTTTTCACCGACAGTGTCAAACAACTCAAGTTTTAGCTATTTAAAAATATATACCTGTATCAAATTTGTAAACAATTATTAAATGTGAATTGATTCCTTGTAAAATCTAGCCATGTTAGTATTCATTCTTAGAAACTGAAAAAAATTTTCAGTAGGTGGCTTCGAAATTTCGATATTATACAATTTATTCTGTATTTTTGGTTTATTCCATTTGGTTCATTTACATAGATCTAGATGTCTCTTGAGTAACCTGAAAATTCAGGATTACAGGTGCTCTGGATCTTTGCTTTGCGCAACTCACCCCCCACATGACACCTTTCCAAGTAGCCAAACAATGCCAAACGCCAGTAGCTGAAACAAGCTCTGTTATTTTGAATGTGCAAAGGAAATCGAAACCCACTACCACCAATAGTTTTCAGGCAACTTGACTATTCTTTTGTTCCCAATTTTTGATAGTTTCAAATGGGGAAAAACCAACCAGAGTGCTTGCTATGGAAGAGAGGCAGTGGCAGAACTATTCCTCAGATCATTCTGAAAATCTGCAATGGCATTGCTGGCAATTCTTATGTTGCATTATCATTTTTTTTTTTTTTTTTTGCACAATGACTAGCACACTCTGTTTAAAATTAACGAATATGTACCCAGTAATCAAATTCACTTTGATAACATGCTCCAAAGTAATTATCTCAGGCAAAATGAATTTGATCATAAATTGCTTATGCCAGACATTCCACAAATAGTAAGGTGATTTTAAGTCCTCAAATGACTTGGGATAATTAAGATTTGCCTATTATCATATACATCATTGCTCATAAATATTATGTAGCATGTTTAAGCATGCTGTGATGGATAGAATTATGTCCCCCGCTATTGTTGTTGTTACTGTTGTGCCGTGGAGTCGGTTCCGACTCATAGTGTTCCTGTACAGGGTTTCCGAGGCTTTAAATCTTTACGGGAGCAGAATGTCTCATCTTTCTCCCGAGGAACAGCTGGTAGTTTCAAACTGCTGACCTTGCGGTTTGCAGCCCGATTCATAACCACTACTCTACCAGAGCTCCTTCACTGTATGTGTTGTAATTCCTGATCTCTATGCTTGTGGTTATAAATCCCAACTGAGAGTAGGTTGTCTTTGTTATATTCAAGAGACAGGGTAAATTTAGGGTGTAGCTTCAGTCAATCTTTTTTTAAGATATAAAAAGAAATTAAACAAGCAAGCAAAGAGACAGAGAGAGATGGGTAATATAGACGCCAAGACACATGGAGATCTCCAAGGAACCAGAAAGCAAAAGCTGAGGAGATAGGATCTTCCTCCATTGTTGGCAGAATGGGAAAGCTTCCCTTCCAGACAACATTCTCAGTTTGGACTGCTAGCCTCCTAAACTGTGGAGGAGGAAAATTCTGTTTGTCAAAACCATCAATTTGTGGTATTCTGTTATAGCAGTGCAAACACTTCCTGATCACATTCAATGTTCACAATTGTTAACAATTTGAAATAGTCATCTAGTGCAGTTTTTACAGTACTATTGAGAATCATACTAAAAAGAAATGAAATATATATCTAAGACAAATATATTTTTATTAATATGGGATCACTATGAATATTATTCTGATTACACATTTCCATTTTATTTGCTAAATAATTGAGATTACCTTGTTCACTTGCTATTTTTAATGGGGTCTGGATACCTAATGAAGCATCTAAAATCATCTTTTATTCTTTTGAAAAATTCTGTATCACTTTTATGGATTTAAATAATGGAAGTGAAATAAAAGAGTTTGTCCTTGAATGTCTAAACTCTTATTTTCATTGCTTTGGTGTAGATACAGAACGGGTGATAAATCACTGGGGTGAAAAAGGAGACTTATTAATTAAAACTGAAACAAGCCTCCTACCATGTATTCTAGATCAGCTAGCTATTTTGTTTTCTGTATTATCTCATAACTAAACGTATATTGGCTAAGAGGACATAAAATAAAGAAGTTATAATTTTTTATTTTCTTTAGCTTCTTATTGTGGTTTTGTTGAAAGTATACAGAGCGAATTTGTTTTCCCTTCAGCAGTTTATGCACATTTATTTTGTTTTGTGATGTTGGTAAGGATCCCCTCAGTGTAATTGTATTTGTTTCACCTCTTCCCTGGGTTCCCCATTTCTGTTGTCCTTCATTACTGCCCTCTCCTGACTTCTGATCTCTGGTTAGGGACAAATGCTGCCCTTTGGCTATTGTACAGGCGATTGTACTGAGGCCTCTGCTCCTTCCTGGTATTGTTTGTTTTAAAGGTTTATCTGTTGTATGACTGAAAGGTGATCCCTCAGATGGGTTCAATTCCAGGACTGAAGGTCGTCCAAGGCCACAGTCTCTGGGGTTTCACCATTCTCACTCAGACACATAAGTCTGGTCTTTTTTTTTTTTCTTTTTCTCTACATTATTTTCCCCCCAACATGTCCAACACTCTCTATTGTGATTCTGAATGGAGCAGACAGTAGTGGTAACTGGGCACCATCTAATTCTTCTGGTCTCAAAGTAGTAGAGACTGTGATTCATGTGGTTGGTTGGTCCTTTGGAATCATTTCCTTTATTCTTTTATTTTCTTCATTTGCTCTGAATGGGAAAAGGGCAGTAGTTCCATCTTAGTGATTACTTGTAAGTTTTTTAAGACCTACACACCAAAATAATATGTAGAACATTATCTTGGTGGATTATATTACACCAGTTGACCTAGATGTCCCCTGAGAATGTGTTCCTAAGTCTTCAAACCCAGTAACATACTCCCTCAAGGTGTTTGCTATGGTTAAGAAGTTTTCAAAACTTTGCCCCTTGTTCAAACCCAAACCAAATCCACTGCCGTCACATCAATTCAGACTCATAGTGAGACTATATAGGGTTTCTGAGATGTCATTCTTTATGGGAACAGCTAGCCTTATCTTTTCCCCCCAGAGTGGCTGGTGGGTTTTAACTACCAACCTTACAGTTGACAGCCAAACCTTAACCCACAGTATCGAGGGATCCGTTTGCCCCTTGTGTGCTCTACTGGATTCCTGGCTATATTTGCAGCATGTGTAAATGTATTAGAAACCACAAGTGGGGAAGGAGCACTGGGGAGAGCATCACTGGCTAGTGGGTGGGCAATGGTAGATGAAGGCCATGCCTTATGTGTACCAGGAATGGTGGGGGAAAGCTCACTTCTCTGGTCACTGACCACTGATGTGGGCACTGATTCCCTCCTGGGCAAGTACAGTTGGTTCCTGCCTGACTCAGTATGACTCCAGATACCACCCTAGAGGTCTTACTCACAGTATGGGTTCCAGAGCCAAACATCAGGGACCTCTGTTGGTAAGTGCTTTTATCCCTATTTATTGGCCCCCTTCATGCTCTGTGGTCACCCGAGTCTCTGGAATTTTCTCTCACTTTTCTGCCTTTGTTGTTTTTGTAACTGTTGCTAAGTGCCATCAAGCTAGTTCTGACTTATTGTGACCTTTCTAGGATTTCCAAGAAGTGGCTGGTGGGTTTGCAGTTAGCAGTCAAGTGCTTATCACACAGCACCACATTTGGCTCACCTTGCTTCACTCAGCTTTGTCTACATTGCTTCCCTTTCTTATTGGAGGTTCACTGAAGCTGTCTGCCTATGACTCAAAATGGCTGTAATGTGATAGGTTGACTAGGGACGACGCTCTACTCTGCTGATTTCCTCCTTTTCTACTTTCATTCCATTTATTTTTCTTTCTGTGTTTGAGCTACAGCTTTAGTTTTTCATTTAATACTTGGGGTTTCAAGATTATTGTTTGTATCTGCTCCACTTGATTCCTTGAGTCTTTGTTATAGAGCAAAAGCATTAAATGTCTACCTGGTTCATCGTCTTAGCTCCCAAATCATCTAATTATGCTTTTATCTTTAATAGCGTAGTTTAAAATATAACTGTACCATCGATTGAGAAAACAAACAAACAAACAAAAAATCAAGAAAATAGCATCAGATAAATGTTATTATGACTAGCCAATTTCATGTCCTGGTATGTAGCTACAGGTTAATGTACTGGACTGCAAGGTCAGTTTGAACTGCAAGGCCAGTGGCTCAAGTTCATCAGCCATTCCTAGGAAACCCTATACAGGGTCACTAAGAGTCAGAATCAACTCAATGGCATTTTACAACAACAACAACCAAGTTCATGTAACTGCCTACAAAATCAGAAACAAACCCATATACGTACCCATGCCCATTTTCTATATTATTGGCTGTAGTATAAACAGAGTGGTCATTGAAATTGAGATATAATTCCTTCTTGTGGCTGTTGTTAAGTGTTGCTGAGTCTACACTGACCCCTAGCCACCCTGTACAAAGTTTCCGAAGAGCGGCTGAAGAGTTTGAACCGCCGGCCTTCCAGTTCAAACTGATCTTGCAGTGGAGTGTTTATCCTGCTGTGCCACATCAGCCCTCCTTTGTTGTTGTTGTTACGTGCCGTCCTTAGCATTAATAAAAGGTCTGATTCCTGATATGGGAACAGATTAGATGTGCTTTAGACTCTTTAATAACATTTCTATACTGCCAACCGTGTAGAAAATATAAATTTCATATAGCTTATTTACCAGACAATTAAGTGCTCACTCAGTATAAATTAGTTGGTTTAAATAATAGAACATGTGATCTGGACCCAGAACTTCTCAAACTTTCATGGGCGTACAAATTAAAAACTAGAGCTTGATGCAGGAGGGGCATTCCTTATGAGCCCTTGATGATGTGGCAGGTAATCCATGGACCGCAGTATAAAGAGCAAGGATTTATGCCCTTATGTATAACAGTGCTTGTTTATCATGTACCTCTCTAAAGTCATTCGCCATCAAAACAGAATGAAAGTTTATGAAACATTATTCATATATGAGGAATCCAGGTGTGGCACTGTAGGATGAACACTAGACACTAAGGCCAGCAGTTCAAACCATCAGGCACTCCTCTGAAGTCTTATACAGGGTCTCTATGACTCGGAATTGACTCCACGGCCCTTAACAACAACAACCTACATCTATGAAGAGTCTTGGTAGTGCAATGGTTAAGTGCTTGGTTGCTACTCAAAAGGTCAGGAGAAAAGATCTGATTATATGCTCCCATAAAGGTTACAGCATAGGAAACCCCATGGGGCAGTTCTATCCTGCCCTATAGTGTCGCTATGGTCAGAATGCAGACTTAGTGTGGTGCTGTATGAAAAGCACTAGACAGCAAACCAGAAGGTTGGTGGTTAAAAACACCAGCTGCTCCTTGGAAAGCCTATCTATACAAGGTTATTATGAGTCAAGAACGACTTATAGCACGTAGCAACAATTTAACAATGGTCAGAATAGGCTCAATGGCATACACTATAGGATAAGCACAAGACTCCTACACACAAGGTTGGCAGTTCAAACCTAACAGCTGCTTCTTGAAAACCCTATACAGGGTCTCTATGTGTTGGAAGCAACTCAACAGCACTTTGCAACAAAAACGATATATATATACATATTGTTGTTGTTAAGTGCCGTCGAGTCGGTTCCGACCCATAGCGACCCTGTACAGGGTTTCCGAGGGTGTAAATCTTTACGGGAGTAGAAAGCCTCATCTTTCTCCCGCGGAGCAGCTGGTAGTTTCGAACCGCTGACCTTAAGGTTCGCAGCCCGATTCGTAACCACTACGCTACCAGAGTGTATATATATATATATATTTAGGCTTCACAAGAAAACGTATTATTAAGTCGGATATTAGAAACTATAAAAATAATCCATTAATCATGTCTTACTTCAGCTAATTTTTGGTATTACTATCAGTTTGTACTTAGACTTGGGTTTATTTCTAAACAGCAAAGGAAAATGTCTTTCATGGTTCACTGGGTCTAGGCCCTTAAGTTGGTTATACTTACTTCAACAAGAGCTTCATTTTCAAACAAAACTGAGGTATCTCAGCAGAAATGTTTCACTTTTATCAACTCCTCCTACTCCTGATGAACCCTGGAACGAGTATTCAGCACAAGTCTCTATATTGTAGTAATTGGCAACAGAGATAAATCTAATTTTTGTGTGAGCTCAGAGAAAGGGAAGTGGCTATCTGACTTGGGGAATCAGGAAATACTTCATAGAGGAGATAAGGGAGCCTGGTGGGGGGAGATGGACAACAGACTTTATGGAGAAAGTGGCACTTGAAATGGATGCACTGATGGTATGGATTTCAGCAGTTGGCAATATAGAGTACAAACTATCCTGGGAGGAACAAACATTGTGAGTAAGGACAGAGGAAGGAAGGAAGGAACATGTTTACAGAGGGACAGAACTATCCAGATGGCTTGAGAAGATATTGAAAAGCTGAAAATGTGGATAAAACTATGTCATGATAGACAGTGAATTCAAGAAGAATTTATATTTAATTTGATAGGCACAACAATGTGGAGTCTGTATTTAATTTGGTAGGCAAGTAGAAACTATTAAAAGATTTTCTGTGTGATGATTTTGTCCGGGTGTGAAGCTGTTTTTACTAGTGATAAGTAAAATATGGCCTGCTGGAAGCATCTCACCTCCTCTAACTTGACCAAGAAGTAAAGAATCACCATTAGTATCAGCCCAAAGCTTATTCCTATGAAGTGGAGGTCAGACATAACTCCTCTCACAAACCTGTTTAACAATTCTGACACCAACTGTCCCTTCCACATTACTCTCTACTTCTCTGTTGGATTTGAACTGATAATTTTTTGCAGTGGCCACACAGAGCTCATAGACAATACCCATGATTATGGGTTTATTAGGGAAATATTGTAATAATTATATAAAATCAATATAGAGCTAGATATTGTTATGTTATTATTGTTACTGTTAAGTGCCATCAAATTGGTTCTGACTCATATTGAGCCAGCTAGGAGTCAAGGAGCAGCTGGTGGATTTGAACTGTCAGCCTTGCAGTTAGCAATCCAGCACTGATTGTACTATGACACACACATATATATACCTGCAAAGTTCAAGGAAATGAATAGAATAGCCATATATTCATGCCTTCAAACAGTCCAAGAACTAGAATATTCCCATATCCCATTATGTCCTCTCCTGGGCATATGCTATTCATTCCACAGATTTATATATACATGTATATATAATTTATAATCACATGTATAAATTTTGTGAAAATGATTTCCTTTTCCTTCCTTTATGTTTTTAACCACAAATGTCCATGTCCCTAAACAATATGTTATTTGGCTGGGATCTTATATAAATGGAATCGTACACTATGTATTGTTATGTGGTGTGCTGCTTTTGCTCAAAATTATGGTTTTAAGATTCATCCATGTTAATAAGTAGTATAGCTGTACTCATTGATTTTGACCCAAATATAGTATTACAATGTTTCAATATTCACAATCATAAATACACACCAACTCACTTAACTATTTTATTGTTGGATACTGGAGTTTCATTTTCAGAAATTGTAAGCTATATTGTCATAAGCTGTCTTGTATGTATCTCTTGATGTACATGTACAAGAGTCTCTTCAGCATTGTCCTGGGTGTGACATGACAGTGTATCAAAGCATGACTGTGTTCAGATTTCCTAGGTAATGGCAAACTGGTTTACAAAGCATTTGTACCAATTGTTTTCCTACCTGTAATAAACAAGGGTTCCATGGCTTCCCTTCTTTGCAAATCCTTTTTCCCCATCACGGTATTTTTTAGTATTATTTCAAAGGGTAGAAGTTGACTAATATTTCATTTTTATATTTTGCTGATCATGAATCAAATATAACTTTTTTCCTAAGTGTATGAGCCACTTTCGTTTTCTCCTCTGACATCATTTCTTTCAGATCTGCAGTTTTTCTTATTTTTTTTCTCTACTCCACTGGGTTATTTATCTTGTTTGGTAGATGTTCACAAAACAAAATATAGGTGCATGATCTAATTATTGATTTTGATTATAATCTTTGAGAAAGCAGGAAAAGTTTTTGAATCACTTATTTATCTCGTTTTCAAGATAATAAACTTGTTCTTTTCCTATCTTTCTTAGAAGGTGACTAACTTTTCATTTTAAAAAAAATTCATTATGAATACAGTTTTAAACATATTTTTTGTAATTCTCATTTTTATTGAAGTTCAACTTGTCCTTCCTCTGTTTTGCTAATTGACACTGTTTTTCAGCTTGGACCTTGAGTTTTGTTGATGTGACCTTCATAGTCTTTGCTAGCTTCTTTGCCATCTGGTATGACAAGATGTTACAGGCTCAGCTTATACATTACTGTTGCATATCTGGAGTCATCCAATTCTGCATGAGCCTTGATTTCTTTTAATGGGAAATGGTATTTCATGACCACAATCTAGACACTCTTGATACCCATCCCTATGGGATTGGTCATTTTTTATCACACACAATACATACTCACCTCATATGTTCAGACTGATGTTTTCTAATTCCACTTTGAAACTCCATGGCTACTGCTTAACTTCTATAATATATTTACAGTTCTCCTCTTCATTCATTAGGTTACTGATGCTCACAGACATAGGTGAAAATAGAAATATATCCTACTCATTAGCTTTATATAACATTGTTGTTGTTAAGTGCTGTC
Source organism: Chrysochloris asiatica (assembly GCF_000296735.1). Lineage (NCBI taxonomy): Eukaryota > Metazoa > Chordata > Mammalia > Afrosoricida > Chrysochloridae > Chrysochloris > Chrysochloris asiatica. Next base: position 22,061,415 of record NW_006408523.1, on the reverse strand, counting down.
AAGTCAATTCTGACCCATACTGACCCTGCATAGGGTTTCTAAGGAGTGACTGCTGAGCCTGAACCACCGACCTTGTGGTTCAAACCGACTTTGCAGTCCAGTGCATTAGCCCACAGCACCACGCCAGGATTCAATTATTTAACATTGTTGTTGTTGCTGTTATTTAACATTAGATACATCATAATATCAGAATAATACTAATACTTCTCTTACTTTTGTCATTGTTACTAAAATTTTAGTGAGACTGTTGGATCCTCCATGAAACTATATATGTGGGGGACTAGGAAGGTCTAACACGTTATAATTAAGAAGAAGACTAGGAGGAGGCACTTACATTTTAAGTTACTTTCTTAGTTATCTAGTGCTGCTATAATAGACACACCACAAGTAGGTAGCTTTAACAAATACATTTATTCTCTCACAGTTTAGAAGGGTAGAAGTGGATATTCAGGGCACCTGCCCTAGAAGAAGGGTTTCTATCTTGGTTCTGGAGAAATGTGTCCTTATCTCTTCTCAGCATCTATTTCTTGACTCCTAGATCATCTTCATCGGCATGACATCTATTTTTCTTCATATCTGCTTTTTTTGCTGCTTGTTTATCTCATAAAACATTGGCTTAAAATATATATCCTACTTTAATACTCCTGGTATTGTCCTCTAGGATAAGCATTGGAAACCCTATATAGGGTTTCCATGGGTCAGAACCAACTGGATGGTACTTAACACCAACAACTAACTACAAGGTCTGTGATTTAAACCCATCATCAGCTCCTCAGAAACCCTATACAGGGTAGCTTAATGGATGCCACTTAACAACAACAACAACAGTATTCTCATTAACTTAACAACGAAAACCCATTTACCAAATAGAATAAAAGGCACAGACATAGAGGTTAAAATTTAAACACATATTCTGGGGAGACACAATTCAATCATAACATTCTACCCTTTGGCCCACAACAAGCTATGTCCTTCTTACATGTAAGCCATATCACATTCGTCGTCCAAAATTTCATTATCTGAATTAGTTCAATCAAATATGGGTAAAACATTAGACTACTCGATTCTGGAGCCACATTCCCCTTCATCTGTGTATTTGTGAAATCTAGAATATGGACTATCTGCTTATAAAGTTCAATAATAGGATAGGCAGGTGGCAGGCATTTCCATTACAAATGGGAGGAATTGTAGGGAGAGAAGGAATTATGGGCACCATGCAAGTTCAAAACGAAGCAGAACAAATTACTTAAACTTTCAAGGCTTGAAGACAATCTCTGCTCTCCTGAACCTTCTAGAGTGATCCTGGTATCCAGATCCTGGGAACTAACTATGCATTTATTAATGCACTCCTGTGACCTTGACGCTGGGCAGAGGCCCTGTTTCTAGGTCCACTCATAGGAAAACCTGACCCTCTTGACTTTGAGTGGTCTATTTTCCTGGTCCATTTTAGTGGACCTTCACAGCCTTGATAGTCTCCTTTCTCTGGCCTCATGGCAGCCTTCCACTCTCAACTATGAGCAACAGCACCATCATGTATTCATCTGAAGAGGAGTTTCATTTAAAAACCAATTTGGTGGATAACTGACTCTTTGAAACCTAGGAAGACATGCTCTACCTTTTGATAATCAGTAGGCTGTGGCTCCACCTTTTGAAACCTAAGAGGTTGAGATCCCACCCTTTGAAACCCTGGAGGTCCTGCTTCCAGTGCTCCTTCAAATAGACATGCAGTTCTTCAAAAAGATACACAGATTTCTTTCCTTTTGTCCTGTCTCTGTCTCCTTCAGCCTAAGTTGATTGGTTTGTGGCTGTGAAAATGTGAAAATGTCAAAAGACTTAGGTAGCTCTAAGTTGTCACTGTATAAAAATCAGCATGCTTCCTTCACATGTTCATCAGTTCCTTTTAAAGCCTCATGAGAAGCACATTTAATGTTCACATTTCTAGTAACAGTCTGTTTCTGGCACCATATGTGTTCACTCTGGATCTCCTTTCTGAGTCCTCAGCAGAATTGCCTTTTACATTCACAATTCACCAACAGCCTCTTCAAGATTTTACTATTGGGAACCTTATAACTCTTCCAGCCTCCATGCATTGCCCAGTTCCAAAACCACTTTTACATGTTAGGTATTTGTTAGGGTGGCACCCCATTCTCTGGTACCAAATTCTGTCTGAGTTCTATAGTACTGCTATGATAGAAACACCATAAATGGGAGGTTTTCAAGAATAAAATTTCTCACAGTCCAAATTCAGGATGATAAGTTTATGAGAAGGTTCTTCCTCTCTCTGCTTGCTCTGGGGAAAATCCTTGCTTTTTTCAGCTTCTATTTCTTGATTGCTTGGTGACCTTCATAGGTCCTGGCTTGTGTCTTTCCGCCATCTCTGCTTTTATGCTGCTTGATTAATCTGCTATTTTATATCTCAAAAAAGAGAAATCTAAACACATCTTTGCTCATTAACATAACAAAAAACTCATTCTCAAATGAGAGTAGAGTCACAGGTATACAGAAACTAAAACCAATCCCGCTCAAAACCATTGAATCTATTCTGACTCATAGCAACCCAACATAGGGTTTCTGAGATCATAAAACTTTACAGGAGCAGACAACATCATCTTTCTTCTGCCAAGTAGCTGGCAGATTTGAACTGTTGACCTTGTGGTTATCAGTCCTGTGCTTACCTTACAGGACCATGAGGTCTCCTTAGTCACAGTTATAAGGGATAGGATTTTTAACACATATTTATGGAGATTACATCTCTATTCTTAACAGTTGCCAAATGCTGATGGTTCTTGAAAATAAATTCCAATCTATAATTTTTCTTTTACTGATTTCTGGTCCTCCCATGCTTGGTGTAATTTAACTCATTATAATATAGTCAAGCATTTGTTCACCATTCTGTATATTTACACCTTTCTATACATCACAGTAGTATTTTTGATCATGAAATATACAACCTATATCAAAATTATTTCTGTACTTACTTAAAATGCAGAATGTGTTTACTCAGAAACACTGAATCAACATTTCCAGGGATAGAGTCTAGAAATGTGTATTTAACAAGCATAATAAATAATAATTATTCCCAATAAAACTTGAGAACAACTGCCTGACAGTCATTACCACAATGCCTCCAAACATGAGATATTTAATGAATGTGCACTGAATTGCATGAATGGAGATGAGTATAATCTATGTTTCTCTAAGACACATCTTAATTAACATTAAAATTGTGATTTTCTAATAAATTTAAAATATCGACATTCATTTTTATAAGAATATTATTCAGAAACCAAGATGAATATGTTTATATTCAAAACACCAGAACTAAAGTTAAAATATAGGGGGGAAAATGATACTCAGAGTTTTCATCAACATAAATCCATATTTGTGAATTTTATTAATAATTATTTCATATTTTCACCTACTGAATTTCTGACTGTAGATTTTTTGGCAGTAGTTTAATGTACTATTTTGAATTAATAAGAAATTAATAAGCCAAAGGTAATTATTGAGTGCTAATTATTAAACTGAACATACAGCACTGAATTTAAGAGTGTAATTTTCTTGATTAATGTGCAGTGTCTCAGTTCTGGAAGAGATATATTAACACAATACGTATTGCTTTGGGGTAGTTTTTGAAAGATTATATTTGACTTCTTTTAATTTCCTTTTAGCTCTAATATTTTAGGCTAAATTTTTTTAGACAATAAGTGATTATGTTTACCTATTAAGTAAAATGTGAAACTAACTCAAGTTCTCTTGTTACAACTTTGCAAGATTATATGGATTTTTATTAGAGTGGTTATTAATAGTGTTATTTCTATGATACAAGTATATTCTATGGGATCTTGGGTTTTTGTTTGTTTCTTTCTTTTCTGAAGTCGACAGTATGTAATGGACCTCATATGGGAGTAGAATGGCATAGCATGAGTTTAATACAGGAGGCATTGGTGCTTTAACAGGAGACCTACATTCATTCTTTTCCTGGCCAACTTACCTCATGTATCGTCATTACCCATCTGTGAGAGAGGACTTTTCTGCTGTTACAAAACCGAATAGGTTTCAGCAGAGATTACAGACTAAGGCAGCCTAGAAATCTATGTTCTAAAATCAGTCAATGAAAACCCTATGAATCACAGTGATCTAATCTGTAACTGATAATACGGATGTCATAAGACAAGCAACGCTGCTTTCTATGATACTTGTGTATCAGGAACCAAGACAATGGCAGTCAGGGACCAACTCAACAACAACACTTAAATATAAATTTTGAGCTCCAAATTAAATTTGAGTTATTAATGACTTCTTTATAGTCCAAGCAATACATTTTTTCCCCTTTGATGTTAACCCTTTCATTCATTCATTCATTCATTTATTAATTCATTCCATAAATACTTGCTTAGTATTTGTTCTGAATAAGTCACTATGCAAATTTTGACCTCCAAGGGATATAAATAACTAAACAGGAAATTACAGAACAGGGTAAAAAGTTTTATTTGAGGGAACACAGATCTTATTGAGACATATAAAAACATATCTAACCCAGCCTAAGAGATTTCTTGAAAGGCATTGGGATATAATCTGACCTGAAGGAAAAGTTATTAAAAGAGTCTTGGGCAGTAATCAAGGAGCCATTCCTACAGGATAGAAGAAGCAGTAGCAGGAAACTGATGACCGGAGACAGCTGAGCTCCATGGGGAATTTCATGAATGCGGTAATGTACAGTGTGAACTGGGATCGGCATCCGCCCACTCATGAGTCACTGAGCAGTAGCGTGTTATACCAATAAGCAGATAATTAATGTGATCAGATTTGTATCCTAGCAAAAAATGAACAAGCAAACATCACCACTAGGACAATAACAATACACAGGGCATTAAAGACCTCCTGAATTTCTTTCTATACATCCCTGCAGTTTTTTTGTGTATGTGTGGTAAAAATGCATCTGGAGAGACAAGTTACTAGTCTGCTGTTGTAATCAGTGTGTGATATATTGATGGCATAAATTAAAATCGCTTTTTTCCTCTGTGTGTAATTTTTCCACCTCTCCGTAGGATAAGTGCTAATCTGCGAACTACAAGGTTAGTGGTTCGAGTCCATCAGTCACTGTGTGGGAGAAAGATAAGGCTTTCTGCTCCTGCTAAGATTGACAGTGTATAGGAAACCCTACACAGTGTCACTAAGAGTCGGAAACTACTTGCTAGCACTTAACAACAACAACAAAGTAAAGTTGGTCACTCTCTCTTCTGATAATTGAGTAATATGTATACTTGTATCCTTATTATTACCCAGTAGGCTGTTTATTTGTGTTTTATTTTCTCTTAAACCATGAGATTCTTAAAATAGACCCCATGTCTTATTCATCTTTATTTACTTGGCATCAAATAAATGCAAGCACAAAGATGTTTAAAAAAAAAAAATCTTAGTGAATGTATGGATATCTGAATGTAAGCAAGCACAGTGACTATGTAGCATTAGCAATGGACTGGGAAACGCCATGCCTGAGGTTTGAGCCCAGCCGCTACTTTGTGTGAGAAAAATGAGACTTTTTGCCTCTGAAGATGTTCAGCCTTAGAATCCCTATACAGGGTAACTATGAGTTGGACCAGCTCGATGGCACTTAACAACAACAACATGTGAATGATGAAGGAAAACACTCAGAGGTCATAATGGTGGTGGTTATGTGCTGTGGAGTTAGTTTCAACTCATAGCAACCTTGTATAGGGTTTCCAAGGTTGCACATTTTTATGGGTGTCGAAAGCATCATCTGTCTTCTGTAGAACAAATGGTAGTTTCAAACTGCTCACCTTGAGGTTAGCAGTCCAACTCATAACAAGTATGCTACCAGAGTTCCTTTGAGGTCAGAATAGGTAATACAATAAAATAAAATCAGAATCGAATAGAATAGGATATTGAAAATAAAAGGAATTCTAAGAGATGAGAAAATGATGGTATGTAGGATAAAAACTAACAAGAACTTTTACTGAATATTTCATTACCACACAGATAGAAAATGAAGGCTACTATCATATAGTTTCTAAGGATAATTCTACTTTAGAGTCTCTGGTGTGTTTGAAGATAACTAGTTATTGAATAATATTTCTATTTGTAAATTTGGCAAAAGATATTGAAGCTTTGTGAACACCAAGGAGACTGATGGTACAATGGTTAAACAGTCAGCTGTTAACTAAAAGATTAGTAGTTTGAACCCATTCAGTGGTTTCATGGGAGAAAAACTTAGATGCACAGATGACAGCCTAGAAAATCCTGTGTGTCGGTTATAGTCTATCATATGGGATGGCTATGAGTCAGAATCTACTAAATGATAAAAATTAACAACAATATTAAGAATTTATTATTCCAAAAATAAAGTCTACCACTCATAAAACCTAAATATAAAATAAGAAAATAGGATAAAAATTTTTTTGTTTTCTTGACAAGAAAACAAAAATCCTCACCACTGGACCAATAAACAACATTCTTATCA
>NW_006408523.1:22049207-22053936 GCF_000296735.1 Chrysochloris asiatica | reverse complement strand
AGAAACTCAATTATAGTGCCTGCTCTTGTTCTTGGTATTTTCCATACACCAATTTATTTAATCTTAACAAAACTCTCTGTGATAGGTGATATTTATATACTTTTTTGAATAGATACATTGAATTTTTCCCCAAAGTTGAATTATTTCCATATAGCATGCTGCAGCCCCAAGACTCAGAACCAGGCAATAGAATGTCTGTCAAGAATAATATTAGAATAACCTCTGCAGATTTTGCTTAAGAAATTCTATACCTTAATTTTAAATGTTTTTAGATTTTTTTGTGTGCATAAGAGTGATATTGGAAATGATAAAATTACCTTATTGAAAAAAGTATCTTTGGAAAGAATGTTTCTAAATGTATTATTAAATCTAAATATTTGACCAAGCAATAAAAAAATGTGTAGCATTCAGTTATATTCTTCGTGTACAGTAGGGATTTATTTTATCCTATTTTTGAGAGGATCATTTATGACACCTTTTCAATGATAAGTTTCATAGAAGAAGTTCACTGGAGGGCAGACATTACAGTTTTTTTGTACTCAAAATGAGACCATTGAAACATTGTTATTAAGTGCTTTTCAGTCCACTCCAAATTATAGCAACCCTATAAAGATTTCCAAGGAGTAACGGGTGTGTTTGAATCACAGACTTTCTGGTTAGCAGTCCAGTGCTCATCCTATCAAACCACCATAGGAATCTTATTGAAGTATGTTGTTGTTGTTCTGCCATGGAGTTGGTTCTGTTGAGGTATATGTTGTTGTTGTGTGCCGTGGAGTTGGTTCTATTGAAGTATATGTTGTTGTTGTTATGTGCCGTGGAGTTGGGTCCGACCCATAGCAACCCTGTTCAGGGTTTTCGAGGCTGTAAATCTTTACGGGAGCAGAAAGCCTCATCTTTCTCCCACGGAACAGCTGGTAGTTTCGAACTGCTGACTTTGTGATTCGCAGCCTGATTCATAACCACTACGCTACCAGAGCTCCTTATATACACACACATAATACTAGTCTGAGTAGTAACATTTCTTTCTATACTAAGTAACTGAATTGGCTACAAGAGAAAGTTATATATATTAGATCTTATATGGGAGTTTGCTATTTTTTCTTATAGTTAAGAATATAGTTTTATGTTACATGAAAAGCATCTTATGCCTAAAACCATACAATATGGATTATTTTATAAAAGAGGTAAAATATTAATTGAAAATAAACTACTGAATTGTATTAACAATTCATTGTTTTCCACTAAACTCTAAAAAAGTGATATAAACAAGTTTATAACCAATTTTTAACTTGCTTAAGTTAAATATTCATCATTGTCCACACGCTGAAGTAAAAAAGGGAGAGCATGTTCTTTTTTAAAGTGTATCACAACAAATTCAATGGTTGTTAATATTGAGAAGAAAAGGTACTGAATTTCAAATAGCAAAAATTCAGATTCAATGTTCTCAAATGAAATTAATAATAATAATAATCAGTGATAAAGCCTGCAAGAAATAGACTTTAGAAAAAGAGATTTGGAAAAATACAACAGTAACAACTGCTAAATAGATTTTTAAAAAAGTGTTACACAAATGATACTTAATGTTTTCTATATCTTTTGAATAAAGTAAATGGTTTTACAAAAAACACCAGGAATTGGAGCTAAATATATTTTTTTTAATAAATTCTTATGTTAAAGATTCTGACAAACAGAAATAGATTTTGAGGTTAGATAGAGCATTCATTTCCTTGGAGAAGTTAAAAACTTAAGCCAGACACCTGTTAACCTAGAGCTGTAAAACACAAAAGCCCGTTTCCACTCTGCTGTCATCTGAAACATGTGGATTAACAGAGCCCTGGGTCTTTATGAAAAGGTCAACTGTTGTTTTAAATGGATATCACAGTACAATTAAATTTTAATTTTCATTCATTTCAGTTCAACTTCAGCTTTGACTGTCAAGTTAGGATCAAGAAATAATAGCCAGAAAAAAGGAAAAAAAGAGTAATTTTTGTCTCAAACTGGAAGAACTTTAAGGAGAGGTTAGCATCATTTGTAGGATCCAAGAAAACAGTCCAAACTTGAGATGCTTCCATCATCTCTCAGCATGTGAGTGCAAACTGAAGACACTCAATAGTGAATTCTAATTTTCATCTACAGGGTGAACAACTTTTCTTCTTTCCAATCTTGATCCTAATTAGGAGCTACTTTGTTGTTATTGCTGCTAAGTGCCATCCAGCTGATTCCAACTCATAGCAACCCTGATAGGATTTCCAAAGTACTCTGAAGGGCTTGAATCATCAACTTTGAGGTTAACAATCCAGTGCTTATCCTAAGAGCCACACCAAGGCTATTAGCTTCAACAAAAAAGACTATGTTCTTAGATGGAAGAGCCTTTCTGCTTGGTCAAGGGTATACAAATAATGATGCTCCTACTATAACATACAAACAACCCATCTATTTACACATATGAAAGATACATTTTTCTATTGTTGTAAAATGTACGTAATGCAACATTTGCCAGTTCATTTTTCACTTATACCATTCAATGAAACCAATGACATCAATCATGTTGTACAAACATCACGCACATCCATTGCCATAGTTTCCATCTCCATAAAAAGAAATGCTAGCTAAGCAAAGATTACTTTTAAAGAAATCTATTATCTAACCATTAAATCATCCTTAAAATTCTTTGAAATTTAGAAATTTGCATTCCCTTTGCTTGTGATGTTAATTTTTTGCCTTGTTTTTGTTGTTAGGTGCCATTAATCAGCACTGACTCATATCCACCCTATGCAAAACAGAACAAAACACTGCCCAATCCTTTGCCAACCTCACAATCATTGCTGCACTTGAGGCCATAGATGCTGACACTGTGCCAGTTTATCTCGTTGGAGTCTTCCTCTTTTTCTCTGCCTCTCCATGATACTAAGCATGATGTCCTTCTCCAGGGACCGGTCCCTCCTGTTAAGGAGCATTCTGGCTGTACATCTTCCAATACAGATTTGTTTGTTCTTTTGGCACTCTATATCACTTTAAATAGGAGCTCTGGTAGCGTAGTGGTTATGAATCTGGCTGTGAACCACAAGGTCAGCAGTTCGAAACTACCAGCTGTTCCGCGGGAGACAGATGAGGCGTTCTGCTCCCGTAAAAATTTACAGCCTTGGAAACCCTGTACAGGGTCGCTATGAATCGGAACCGACTCCACAGCACATAACAACAACAACAACAGTCACTTTAAATATTCTTCTTCAACATCATAACTCAAATGCATCCATTTTTCTATGGTGTTCTTTATTGGTTGTTTAACTTTCACATGCATATGAGATTATTGAAAATATCAAGGTATGGGTCAGGCACGCCTTAGTTCTCAAACTGATGTCTTTGCTTTTGAACACTTTAAAGAAGTCTTGTGCTGAACATTTACCTAATGCAATGTGTGTTTTGATTTCTTGACTGATGCTTCCATGAACGTTGATGGATGATCCGAGCAAAATAAAATTTTTGAAAATTGTAATCTTTTTTCCAGTTATTATGATGCTATTTATTGGTGCAGTGATGAGGATTTTTGTTTTCTTTACATTGAAGTACATCCCATACTGAAGGCTGTGCTCTTTGATTTTCATCAGTATTTTAAGTCCTCGATGTTTTCAGCAATCAATAACGATCTAAGCACAAATGTGGAACAACAGGCTCATGGATACAAAAATTCAGGCATGGTTTGAATGGGTAGAAGTGGGGAAACGATGTTAAGATGCTTGGCTGTCTGTTGAATCTTGGTTTACCTTAACTACTATTCTAAAATAGACACTTGAAGGGGAGAGAGAGGTATAGCCAGCAACATCACCAGAAAAAGCTTATAAGTCCGTCTTCAGCCTATAACTATTTGGAATAACTAAAATGGGGCTAGAACTTGCCCAGTGAAGGAAGCTCCCTGCAGAGCCTTTGCATTACACAAGACCATAGGTGGAATCCTGATCTTCATCCAGAATCTTCTGAGGTGGGACATTCCCACATGAAAAGGACAAGCAGACCAGTCTGGAGAAGCTAGAAGAACAGAAGGTATTTCTTGAAATAAAGACCAGCAAAAAAAAATAAAAAAACAATAATAGCAGTTCAATTGACTACTACAAGAACAAGCAAGTTGTTCCCCAGGGAGCCATCAAGGCAAGTGGTCAGGTCCCATCAAGGCAAATCCCCTTCCAAGACTGAAACTCAATTGGAATACACTAGCAGGCATATGGTCCTGCTGCTGACCGATAAGTGGAAGTGGGGGAAAAACAGCAATGAAGTTGTGAACTAAATTCAACCACATTCAATAGACTCCTGTTAACCTGGATTGAGACCTGGTCAACCAGAAGTATGATGAGACATGGGGACTCCTGGGCCCAGTGGCAGGGACATGGCCACAGAGGACTAGAATGGAGTGTGAAGCACCCAGCTGATATAAAGTGAGGGGGGATGCACAAAACCACCTACACTTGAAGATAGTACACATTTGACCTGGCATCAATAGCTGGATGATCAGAACACGACAAGAGAAAAAACAGAAGAGGGGAAAAAAAAAAAAAAGGAGTAACCCACTATAAGTGGATGAACTTTACCTATGCTTGTAGATGCAGTATGAGAAATGAGCAAACAAATCTCTACATTGAGGATCATTCCCACCCCCTTGGTACACAGTGTCAACAGGTAGGGGGAACTTAGACATTGGCTACTCAAAATGGGGTGGGGAGGACTACAAAGGCAA
>NW_006408523.1:22034328-22047524 GCF_000296735.1 Chrysochloris asiatica | reverse complement strand
TTCCTTCTTTCTTGTCTTCTTGATGACCTTTTGCTTTCTTCCTGTATGATGTGCTTGATGTCATCCCACAATTCCTCTGTCTTCAGTCATTAGTATCGAATTCATCATATCTGTTCTTGAGATGACCTCTAAATTCAGATGGGATATGTTCAAGGTCATATTTTGGCTCCTGTGGACTGGTTTTAATATTATTCAGCTTCAGCTTGAACTTGCATATGATGGTCTGTTTCACTGCCTGCACCTTGCCTTGTTTTGATGGATAACATAGAGCTTTTCCACTGTCTCTTTCCATAGTAGTAAGTTTGATTTCTATGTATTACATCTGGTGGGTTCTATGTGAATAGTCATCTTTTATGTTGTTTAAAAAAAGATATTTGCAATGAAGAAGTCATTGATCTTGTAACATTCTATCGTGTGATTTCCAGCATTGTTTCTATGACCCAGGAATTATTTTCTAATGACTTCCTCTTTATTCCCAACCTTTGCATTCCAATGGCCATTAATTATCAATATATGTTGATTTCATGTTTGATCGATTTCAGACTGAAGATGTTGATACATTTCTTCAGTTTCATCATCAATCACTAGCTTTAGTTGTTTGTGCAACTATTTCAAACATAGTTGTATTAAGTAGTGTTCCTTGTTGTTGTGTAGTGCCATCAAGTTGATTCTGACCCATAGCGACCCTGTATAGGGTTTCCAAGGAGCAGCTCGTGAGCTTGAACCACCAACCTTGCAGTTCAAACGACTTTGCAGTCTGACACATTAGTCCACATCACCACACCAGGACTCTACCTGTATATCATCCTATCAGAGACAGCTTTGTATTTCAAGATAGATCTTGAAATATTCTTTTTAATGATGAATGTGATACCATTCCTCTTCAAGTTTTCATTCCCAGCATAGTACACCATGTGATTGTTAGATTCAGAATGCCCAATACCAGCCCATTTGAGCTCATTAATACCTATGATATCAATGTTTATGCATATCATTTCTTCTTTTTTTGCTTCTATTCCATTGGTGTTTTGGTTGTTTTGTTTTGATTTTTTAATGTACACAGAAACACCCAGTTATATATAATCACTTAAATAACCAAAGGGCACATTCCTCAAGCCAGCCTCCTGGCCTCTAGCACACAGCCTATCTCTTTCTATGAGTCTACAGTCCTCATCTGCCCTATCTCTCTCTCCTTGTTATCATCTCTGCCTCCATCTCTAATGTTGCTGCTTCTCTGGTTAGGGTCCCACATTCCACTCATGATAGTCCTAGGGTCCTCTGTTCCTGGACTGTAAGATTAACTACTCCCCCATTTTTGTTGCAAAACTTCTACTTTTACAGTTGTGACAATTGCAATTAGTCATGATAAGAATTACTGTTGAATCATAAATATCTCAATCCCATCTCCTTTCACCAGACCCATCTAGACAAGATGAAACTATTCAGTAGGGATTCTACCTTCTCCCACACACTCTGAAACTAAACTCCCTCTTGAATACTTGTAAACCAGCCAGATCAACTATCAGCACTCATGGAAGCAGCAGTCAAGAAATCAAACGATGTATTGCATTAGGCAAATGTGCTACACAAGACTTTTTTAAAGTGTTGAAGAGCAAAGATGTCAGCTTGAGGACTAAGGTGTGCCTGACCCAAGCTGTGGTATTTTTAATAACCTCATATGCATGCAAAAGCTGGACAGTGAATAAGGAAGACCATAGACGAATTGATGCTTTTGAGTTATGGTGTTGGAGTAGAATATTGAAAGTGCCAATGGGCTGCCAAAAGAAGCAATAGATCTATATTGGAAGAAGTACAGCCAGAGTGCTCCTTGAAAGCCAAGATGACCAAAATTTGTCTCTCATACTTTGGATATATTGTCAGGAGGGACCAATCACTGGAGAAGGATATCATTTTTTGGTAAGTTGGAGGGTAAGAGAAAAAGAGGAAGACCCCCAGTGAGATGGATAGATCAATTGGCAGCATCAATGGACTCAAGCGTGGCAACAGTAGTGAGGTTGGCCCAGGATGAGGCAGTGTTTCGCTCTGTTGTGCATAGGGTTGCTATGAGTCAGTACTGACTCAATGGCACCTAACAACAACAAAAATTCCATTTTAGGTAGCTAGAGTCTAAGTTTCTCAGACCTATCAACCCTGTATACTGAGGAGACAGGCTTGATCCTTGATGTGAAGACCTCTTCCCTTTGTTGGTATTTTAAGCTACTACATCCATAAGTATAAATCAAGTTCAATTCCTTTATCAGATTTCTTTGTCTTCCTCTAATGGAGATACCATTTCATTTTTGACAAATTCCAGTTTTCCTAGATTCATACTTCATACAATCCCTGTTCCAATTATTAATAGATGTTTACAGCTGTTTCTCCTCATTTTAAGTGGTGTTCCATCATTAAATGAAGGTTCCAAAAGTTTTACTCCATTCGTATCATCATAGCCAACTCTACTTTGAGGAGTCAGCTCTTCCCCGGTCATATTTTGAATGCCTTCCAATCCGATGGACTCATCTTCTGGCACGATATCTGACAACATTCTGGTGCTCTTCATAATGTTTCAATATTCAAAATTGTGGTGCTATCTGACAGTGTCCCACTGTTATTCGTAAGGTTTGCAGTGACTAAATATTCCGAAGAAGTCCGTTTTTCCTTCTTCCTAGTCTGTCTTAGTATGGAAGCTCAGCTGAAGCCTGTCGCCCATTGTTGTTGTTGTTGTTAAGTACTGTCAAGTCAGTTCCGACCCATGGCGACCATGTATAGGGTTTCCGAGGGTGTAAATCTTTACGGGAGTAGAAAGCCTCATCTTTCTCCCGTGGAGCGGTTGGTAGTTTCAAACCGCTGACCTTAAGGTTCGCAGCCCGATTTGTAACTACTACGCTACCAGAGTTCTTTATAGGTGACATTTAAAATACCAGTGGCATAGCTTCCAGAATCACAGCAACATGAAAACTACCACAGTACGACAAACTGACAGATGCGTGTTGAAAATGTTGTCTTAGTCTTTTCTTTATTATTCTGTATATAGGGTTGCTATGAGTCAGAACTGACGTATACAGTACCTAACAACAACAACATTACTATTGTACTGAAGGTTTTGTTGTTTTTTTTGTTTTTTAAGGAGAAAGGTGTTAACTTTCATTGAATGCCTTTTCTGCACCAATATATAGGTTTTATTTATTTGTTTGTTTTATGTAGTAGACTGAAGAGATTTCTTTTCTAATGCTGATCCACACTTGTAATCCTAGTGTAAGTCTCATTCATTATCATAGTGCGTGATTGTTTTGATAGGTTGCTTAAGTCTGTTGACTAGAAATTTGTGGAAATTTTTATATCTATGTTTATAAGAAATATTGATCTCTGTGTTTGTGATGTCTTAACTTTGTGATCTCTTTATCAGGGTTATACTGGCTTCATAGGAAATGGTTGGTAGTGTTCCTTCCTCTTCTATGTTTTTGAAGAAATTTTGTGGGATTGGTGTAAACTCTTTGAATGTTAGATAGAATTCTCTAGTGTAGGCATTTGCTCATAGTCTTTTTTGCTCTTGTTGTTAGCAGGGATTTTTTTGTTTTGTTTTTAAATGCCATTTTCAATCAATGTTGTTGTTAGGTGCCATTGAGTTGGTACTGACTCATAATGACCGTATTCACAACAGAAGAAAACACTTCACAGTCCTGCATCTACCTCACAATCATTGCTACGCCTGAGCCCATTGCTAATGCTACTGTGCCAATTTATCTTATTGGGGTATTCCTCTTTTGCTCTGACCCTCCACTTTACCAAACACGATATCCTTCTTCAGTGACTGGACCCTCCTAACAATTATGTCTGATATATGCTCTCCTCCAATGCCATAACTTGAATGCATCAATTATTCTATGGTCTTCCTTATTCACTGTCCAACATTTCAAACATGATTCAGTTAAAATTTTCTACCTCTGTGTTGGTTTGGGTGGTAGTGGTTGTGTGTCAGCAAGTCATTTTCAACTCATAGAGATCCTGTACAGGGTTTCTGAGGCTAGAAATAAAGGTTCATCATTCTTCTGTGAAGCAACTGGTAGATTCGAACTACTGACCTTGAGGTTAGCAGCCTAGCTCACAATCCACTATGCTACCATGGCTCCTTGTGTTAGTTTGGGAAGGTAGCACATTTTGAGGAATTTGTCTATTTCATCTAGGTTTTCAAATTTGTTGGCACACAATTTGTCATAGTTATGAGCTCCTGTATCTCTGTTGGATCACTTGCAATGTCATCAATTCTTAATTTGGCTGTCGCTTATTCGGTTTGTTTGGGTTTTTTTTTTTTTTTTCCTTTTTTATTCGAGCCAGTGCTTTATCTATGTTATTGATTCTTTTCAAATAACTCATCTCTGGTTTTGCTGACTTTTCCTATTGTATATATATAAATTTATTCTTTATTTCTGTCATGATTTTTATTATTTCCTTTTTTCTGGTATCTTTTGGTTTATTTTGCTCATCCTTTTCTATTTGTTCAAGTTGTTAGTTTAAGTTAATGATTTGGATCTTTCTTCTTCTTTTTTAATATATGCATTTATTGCTATTTGATTTCCCTCTGACTACTGCTTTGGCTGTGTCCAAAAGGTTTTGGTGTTGTTTTCATTTTTATTTTTTCAGTTCTAGGATTGTTTTTTATTTTACTTTTGATTTCTTCTCTGACCTAATAGATTTCAGCAGTGTCTTATTTCAGTTTCCATCTGTTTTCCCTTATTTTCCTGTTGTTGATTTCTAGCTTTATACTTTTATGATTAGGGAAGATTAGTTAGTATCACTTCAGTCTTATTAAAATATGTTGAGCTTTGTTTTGTGTTTTAGCGTATCATCTAACTTAGGAAGTGATCGATATAGACAGAAGAGACTATATTGTTCTGATGCTGGGTAAAATATTCCATATATGTTTGCTGGGTCTAATTGGTTTATGGTTTTAAGTAAGTTCTCAATGTCTTTTGGCATTATCTTTTTGGTATTCTGTCTGTAATTGAAAGTGATATGTTAGAATCCCTGCTTTATGTGGAGTTTCCTACTTATGCATTCATATGATTCAACATTTTTCATATATTTGTAGCATTGTTAAGTTCACATATATTTATAATTGTCATATCTTCTACTGGATTGATCATTTTATTATTATATCATATCCTTCTTTATCTCTTGTAAAAGATTTTGATTTGAAGTCTGTTTTATCTGGTCTTGGTATGGCCACCGTCGCTTGTTTGTGTTTATTAGCAGCATGGAATAGTTTCTCCATCCTTTTATTTTTTAGCCTGTTTATGTTCTTGTGTCTAAGGTATGTTTCCTATGGACAACAAGAGCATGGATCTTATCTTTTTGGTATCTATTCTGCCACTATGTGCCTTTAAATAGGGCATTTAGATTATATTCATCATGTCAGAACTGAAAAGGAAGGGTCTGTCGGTCATTTTGCCATTGATTTTTTTAGTGTTTGTATCTTCTTTATTTCTTAATGCTGAGTTTTCTGCTTTTGTTTGTTTTTGGTTGCTTTATTGTAATGAAACGTTCTACTTTCTTCTTTTTTTTTTTCCCTGCATACTTTTTCTTGACAATTTCTTAGTTGTTTTCTTGTTGTTACATGCCATAGAGTCAGTTGATACCCATAGCAACCCTGTAAAGGGTTTTCTAGAAGCAGCTGGTGAGCTTGAACTACTGACCTTGCAGTTCAAAAGACTTTGCAGTCTGGTGCATTAACCCACAGTGCCACAGCAGGACTCCAGTTTCTTAGTAGTTACCACATATTTTACATTGCACAACTTAGAACTGCAAAAATATTTAATATATGAGCAACAGTTAAGATGCAACCTCAATATAATGAATACGATTCCTGATATGGAGTCCCAGTGTGGCACTGTTAGGATAAGCAGTGGACCACAAAGTCAGTTTGAACTTCAAGATCAACAGTTCAAATCCACCAGCCAGTCCTTGGAAACCCTAAGGAGAGTCGCCATGTGTCTGAACGGACTCAACTGCACTAAACAACAATAACATTCCTGATACGGAGACCTGGTGTAGTGTTGTAGCATAAGCACTGGGGAAGGAGCTCTGGTAGCGTAGTGGTTACGAATCGAGCTGCGGGCCGCAAGGTCAGCAGTTCGAAACTACCAACTGTTCCGAGGGAGAAAGATGAGGCTTTCTGCTCCTGTAAAGATATACAGCCTCGGAAACCCTGTACAGGGTCGCTATGAGTCGGAACCGACTCCACGGCACATAACAACAACTAACCACAAGGTCAGCCATTCAAACTCAACAGCCGCTCCTGGGAAACCCTATATACAGGGTCAGTATCAGTCAGAACTGACTCTATGGTACTTAACAGCACCAACATTACTGATATGTTCTTCCTTCTCCATTAACATCAAAATACAACCTACAGTCTATAAATTAACTTTATAGTTATTTCTTACAAATTTGATGCTATATTGTTTGCGGAGTTTAATTATTGAATTTAGTCCCTGAAAATATATACTTGGTCCTTATGATTGCAGGTGTTGTGTTTTACAGAGATCTCTCTCTTTCGTCCTCTCTCTCCCCCTCAGCGGAAGATTCAATAGTACTCTCTCACAACTCTATGGTTCCCTTTGTCCCCTCCCAAATACAAGGCTCACAAACTCCCTTGACCATTCTCCACCACCTTAAAAGATCTGGCTGTGGCTCTGCAGGATAATGCACTGGATCGCAAGGTCTGCAATTCAAATCCAGAAGCAGCTCCTTGGAAACCTTATACAAAGTTTCTATGAGAGACGGAACCGTCTTGATGGCACTTAAAAACAACAATACCTTCCTCAACTGATAATTCAGTTTCTGTATTATCTCTTTAAAGTGTTGTCAGACCCAAAATGACTGTGATGAGTTACTGTTCAAAACGTTGGCAGATACATTCTCTCAGTTTCTGTGTGATCACACCTCTTCCTCTCCTCAACTTCTGAACTTACCTCAACTTTGGAACTCTCCTACACCTGAGCTGCCATGAAGGCTTCTGAGATCTCAGTCTGTGTTTGTTTATATTTGTTGTTCAGTGAGCAGTTCTCCTCTGTCCTGTAGAATCACCAGTGGTTCTAGAATGAGTCAGAATCCACTTGATGGCATTAGGTGGGATTCGTTGTTGCAGGAGTACGTGAAAGGGTCAACTCCCTTTTCCATCTTATTCTGCCCTTCATGATCCAATTTTTACAGCCACATTTAAATATAACAAAATTGATTTATAATATCCACACTCCTATCATTTTTTCTTTGTTACAGCTATGTTGTAACTATTAGACACTTATTCTGTTCTTCTCAAATCTCTTAACATGACATTATCTTTCCAATTATTTTCAGTCCAATGAGAACTTCCTACTTAATCTCACAAGATATTTATACCTGTTATTATTCCTACCCATTTCTTCCTCTCCCACTATAGTTGGAGTTCTGGTGTGGCACTGTGTGTTAATTCATTATACTGAAAGGTCAGTTTGAACCTCAAGGGCACTGGTTCAAGTTCACCAACTGCTCTTCAGAAACCCTCTTCAGGGCTGCTATGAGTTGGAACCGACTCAGTGGCACTCAACAACAACAACTATAGTTATATAGTAGAAGTGACCTTTTTTCTGTCTACAACCATTTCTGTGTTCTACATGCCATCCTTGCAGTGTCAGAGACTTTGCTGTATGTCTCTTTTTAAATTATTGTTTTATGTCTTTTTAAATATTATGTCCATGTTTTCTTTATCTGCCAACTCTCCCTCTGACATATCTATTCTACCTGTTATAAAAGCAAAAAATCATATTTACTGTTTTGAAGCTTCCTTGTTTCTTAACATCAGTAAATGCATGTTATGTAGATACTGAGTCCTGGTATGGTGCTATAGGATAAGCACTGGACTGCTAAATGAAAGATATGCAGTTCAAACCTACCAGCTGCTTCTCAGAAATCCCTACACAGGGTTGCTATAAGTCAGAAACAACTAAACTGAACTTAACAACAATATATAAATATAAACCTACATTCACCTTCTTAACTTCTAATTTCCCCATCTGTCTTTTATCACTCTATTCCACCACAGCCAGACTTGAGGACATAGTGGTCTGCCCTCAGAGATTATGGTTCCTGACATTCTTTTGCTCCTCATCACTTTTCTCTGTCTCCACTGAAAAGGTTTTTGCCAAAGTCACCATCAGCCTCACTTCTCAGCTATGTTTCATTTTCCCCTTCCCCACAATGACCAAATTCAAACCCCATCTATCTTAAATTACTTTACTCTTGGTCCTTCCTTTGAATTTGTTTGCTATTTAGGGTTCATTTTGGGTCCTCTGCATTTTTCACTCTACCTTCATCTTGAGTAATGTTATCTGCTGTAAGGCTGGGTAACTGACACATGTATATTTTTGGAAGATATGCCCAAATGTTTACTTCTGAAATACAGACTTATATACACCTGAACTGTTCAGCCCTATTATCCCCGACTCTGAAAACAGCTCCCCAGGAAGCTAACTTGGGCTACTAGTATGGAATGTCTACTCTGATTTGCTCCCAAAGCCTCTTCTTTCTTTGGACCTGTTAACTGCATTTCTAATGCCAGTTAAATTGTTTGTACCTACAAATAGATTAGAGTAGAAGAAAAAGAGGAATTGGCAGCACCAATGGGCTCAAATGTAGCAACGATTGTGAGGTTGGCCCAGGACTGGGCAGTGTTTCATTTTATTGTGCACAGGGTCTCTATGAGTTGATACCGACTTGATAGCACCTAACAACAACAAACAACTAGATTGTAAACTCTGTGGATTTCTTGTTAAAATGCACTACTGTGAGTTCTAACATGCATAATAGTGCTTACAAATTCATAAATGAATGGAAGTAAGAATGGGTTTGCTGGATTAATTAAGAAGTCCTTATGCAGTTGGGAGTGGTTTTGAAGGAAGAGGAGTCCTTGGTGGTACAAGCACTTCAGCACTCAAATACTATCTGAAAGGTTGGCTGTCTGAATCCAGCCAGAGGTACCTTGGAATAAAGGCCTGATTTTCTGCTTCTGAAAGATCAGAGCCTTGAAAACTCTATGGAGGAGTTCTACTCTACACACATAGGTTCACTATGAGTAGGAAACAAATTAATCAACTTGATTAATGTTGGGTTGAAAAAAAAGAGCAAAATGTCCAATTAGGAAGAATGAGGTATAGTCGAGTGGTGTGATCACCCTAAATCTCAAGGAGAATTACTCTCAAGGAGAAATCTGAACAGCCAAATAGGAATTGTTAAGGTGCAAATTCCCAAACAAAGAATTTAATAAGATTTTTAAAACCAAACACAGATTTTCAGTATTGAAGGTAGCAAATACATAACCTCATGTGTTTATTCTTAGATGAAACTTTCAACTCGGTTTCGAGATATTTGAGAAGTAGAATCAAGTTTGGAAGAGTGATAGGGATAACATACGGTGGTGAAAAGAAAGGAGGCTGTCCCTTAGTGTATGTGAAATTTTTCATATGTTTTATTGTTGTAATAAGTTTTACATCTCCCTTGTTCTTCTAATGCTTTTTTCATTTAACTGACATTTCACCTTGAAAATATGTTCTGAGAAAAAAAGAGTCTTTTATGAAAATATGGCTCTTATTATTTAAAGGAGATACAATCCTTGTGTTTTTGAAAGACTTTGCTCACTGCTATTTTATTTCTATTGAAACTTGAAATAAATGTGCAATAAAATACTTAAAATTAATTTTAGCAGTTTAATGCCAAAGTATAAAACCACCCTAAGGCCGTTAGGATCCAGCTCTATAATGGCTGCCGTGCTTTTTAAAAACCGCTAATATTTGCAGGTTGTTTTTTTTTTAATAAAGAGGAAGTATTGCCAATTCCCTTTAAATGATGATACTTATATCCGTATGAGTGGCTGGTGGTGCAGTAGATTAAGTGTTGGACTGCTAATTGAAAGGTTAGAGGTTCAAACCCACCAGCCACTGGGTTGGAGAAAGATGAGGCAGTCTATTTCCATAAAGATTTACAGTCTTTGGAATCCTCTGGAGCAGTTCTACCTAAAGGGTTGCAATGAGTCAAAATCGACTTGATGGCTGTGGATTTGGTTATTACCAATATTAAAAACACACTGATAGCCCAAACAGTAGTAATACTTTGGTTCTAATGACATGTAAGCTGTATCACCACCAAGGTCTGTGTTGGTTAAAACTGAATTCTTTGCTATGGAAGGAACTGGCCCAAATCGACAATTCTGTGTTGTCTACTTGCAAAATTAGTTTGAATGTAACTATGTTGTTGTTAAGTGACAACAAGTGGGTTCCAATTCATAGTGACTGTGTATAGGGTTTTCAAAGCTGTAAATCTTTGTGGGAGCAGAAAGCCTTATCTTTCTCCTGTGGAGTGGCTTGTGAGCTCCAGCCACCAACCTTGTGGTGTGCAATTCCATGAGTGCTTATCCTACAGAACCACAAGACTCCTGAGTGAAACTATTGTGTTGTTGTGTATTGTCGTCAAGTCGATTCTGACCCATAGCGACCCTGTATAGGGTTTCCAAGGAGCAGCTGGTGAGCTTGAACTGCCGACCTTGCAGTTCAAATGGCTTTGCAGTTTGGCACATTAACCCACAACACCACACCAGGACTCCCATTTAAATCAACAGTAAATGATTCTTAAATACATGAATAAATATGCATGACTGTGAGGATTATCCACATTAGATACAAATATCTGCATTTATCACCAGGGTCACTAATTTGTTTGCTTGACTATTTTTCCTTTTTCTTGGGTTTTTTTCTGCTTACATCCTGTGATTTTGGGTTTCTAGCAAATGAAATCCTTTGTGCTAGATTCAGATATACATAGCGCCTAATATCTGTTTGACTGAACCTCACTATTTTCAGTTCTGTTATGGCACTGTAGGATAAAGCACCAGACCGCAAGATCAATTTGAACTGAAAGGGTGGCAGTTCAAACCCACCAACTGTTCCTTGGAAACCCTATACAGGGCCGCATGAATTGAAACCAACTCAATGGCACTTAACAACAACAACAACAACAATGCCCTATCACACCCCTTCATGTAAAATATACTACGAATGCTGGTGGCTACTGTTTATCAATATTGGGTAAATAAGCCCTTAATCAAGTCCCTCATCTGAATGGTAAACTTTTACATCATAATTCCCAGTTCAAACTGTACTGAACTTTTTCAAGAACCAATGTAATAAAGTCTTCCTTGTAACCTCCAACTGAAAGTCACCTTTCATTAATATACAAAGAGCAGAAAGCTGGCATCACCTGAATGCCATTTCTCACAGACTGCATTATAGCCGAATTACTTATATAAATATTTACCACCCATATTCCTTTGAGGAAATCAGTAGTGACATTTATTTTGAGCCAAAAACTATTTGTAGAGTATAGAAGACAGTGCTAAGATATCTTTGGGTATGCCCACACTTTCCGATAGACTGTAGTTTCCCCTCTTAAGAACTAAATATATATTTATATGAACCAGTATATATGTATTATATAGAAATATATAAACACTATGTTGTGTGTATAGTGTACATTTTATTACATATATACAAAATAGAAAGACTAAGATTTAAATAATGAATCTATTATTTTATTTACACCAGGCATTTATTTATTTAACAATTATTAATCACATTAGTGAGTAATATTCTGGGCACTAGTAATAAAAAAAAAAAGTGTATAGTAAAACATGGTTCTAGTCTGCAAAGAACTTCAAACAGGCTGCAAAAGATTAAAATAAATAAATAAATAAATGCAATGCTATACAAAGAATGAAATAATGCTCTGTCAAAGGTAAGCACAGGGTACTGTGTGACATTGAAAATAAACCCTTTATGAGTCTTGATTTTTTTTCCCACTGAAGTAGTCTGTTGTTGTTAAGTGCTGTTGAATCAATTCCGACTCACAGTGAACTTGTATAGGGTTTTCTAGAAGCCACTGGTGAGTTTGAACTGCTGACATTGTGGTTGGCAGTCCAGTGTTAATCCTGGAGTGCCACACCAGGGCTCTGATTATTCTGGAAATTTGATTTTTTTTAAATTATATATCGTTTTATTAGTAAAGCATATGTGTATTTATCTATGTCCCCAGAATCAATGCCCGCCTTAGCTATCTATAGTCATGTATCTATTTGTACATATCTCTATGTTAATCATATAATCATATCTACCAAATAAGTATTTTAAAAATCTTACATAGGGCCTGTCACATAGTTGGAAGCCAATGAATGTTTCTTTTCTTTTTTGATTCTTAATTATTCTGAAACTTCATGGGGTGGGTTCTGATAAAGTTGAGGAATGTTTGCATAAGAAATTATAGCATCACTCTGGCGCCTATATGTTGTATTCCTGGCATTGAAATGCTGAATGTTTTGTAGTTTTGACTTTGGTTCCAAAGTTAGCCTGTATCCCTAGAAATCTTCAATGAACTCTTAGTACAAAGGCCACTAGATGGGGCTTGCGTGCTTAATACCTTGTGCTCTTAGTGTTTTGTAAACTCAGAAATTCTTTTTAAACTATCCTGTCCTTTATAAACTGTAACAATGCACGTAATTCTCATTTGAATTTTTGTAAGTTAGTAATTTGCAACATAACTGTTGCGTAGAAAAGCATGTGATGTTCTTTAAAGAAGAGAAAACAGTTTTCTACAACATGGCACATTTATCTCTTTTTAGGCTTAAGCAAGATCTCCTTACCAATCTACTTGTTGTTATTAAAGTGGATTCCGACTCATAGTGATCTTGCATAGGGTTCTGAGGAGCAGCTGGTAGATTTTAATTGCTAACCTTGCAGTTAGCAGTCCAGTGGTGATCATACAACACTACACCAGAAAACTAGGTGTTGTTGTTAAGTGCCATCAAGTCGAGCTACCCTGTATAGGGTTTCTGAGGAGCTGCTGGTGAGCTTGAACCAAGGACCTTGCAGTTCAAAGCAACTTTGCAGTCCAGCGCATTAACCCACAGCGTCACACCAGGAAGAAGACTAGTAGTCCTCTTCAAAATTGCATCTCCTTATCTTGTATGCGCTTAGATACAGCATAATGGGCACTCTGTCTCCTGCTTTCTAGGACCAGACTGGAACTTTTCCATTCATCAGGAAGTTTGTTCCTTATATAGCTCTAATACCTGTATTCCTATGTTGTTGTTGTTGTTAGGTGCCATTGAGTTGGTG
>NW_006408523.1:22030681-22033753 GCF_000296735.1 Chrysochloris asiatica | reverse complement strand
ACAACTTCAATCTTTTCTCCATTGATAAGAATGTTGTTTATTGGTTCAGTAGTGAGGATTTTTATTTTCTTTATATTGAGATGTATTCCTACAGACAGTAGTTTTAAAAATTTAATGTACATCAGTATGCCCTGGGAGTCTTGTTAAAATTCAAATTACTGGACCAAAATCCCAGAACTTCTGATTGCATGAATCTGACATAAGACCAATGAGACTCTGCATTTTTAACATGTTTCCAGATGATGCTGATGCTACTGATCTGTGGACCACATTTTAGAAACTCTGTTGTAGGCAGAAACTCTCTGTGCATAAAACACATAGCATTCACGATCTTACCCTCCTGTCTAGACAGTGTTTCATGTCATACAGCAACATTCATCTATCCAGGAACTGAGACCAGGACAAGAACCAGCAAATAGGGGTGGTTTGTTTTTATCGCATTTATGCTCCTAACTACTCATTATCCCGGCTCTCTACCTAGGTAAGATTCAGTCTCATCACCAACCTAGGCATTTCTTTGTTATATCTTTTAGAAATAACCCATATATAATAATATTTTTTGGGGAAAACCTAACAAGCAACAACGAAGGGGGAGGCTAACCCAAGATATCAAAGCTTTGGATTCTGATGTTCCTTTGTTTCATTGACTTTCGGCTTTCCAAGTGTTCCTTTTCTACTATTCTCCATCCTATCTCCTCTCCTCTCCCCTTACTCTACTCCATCTGTCCAACTTTTCTCCAATCTCCCTCTCAAGTACCATCAGCTGC
Source organism: Chrysochloris asiatica (assembly GCF_000296735.1). Classification (NCBI taxonomy): domain Eukaryota; kingdom Metazoa; phylum Chordata; class Mammalia; order Afrosoricida; family Chrysochloridae; genus Chrysochloris; species Chrysochloris asiatica. The sequence continues at coordinate 22,032,986 of NW_006408523.1, read as the reverse complement.
ACCTGGGCTCAATGTGCTGCTCTTCGTCCAGCCTCATTCATCCAATTCTCAGACCCCAGTTTACTGATTGTTAGTGTACAGTTCAGGCATGATTCCACCTCTACTTTACAGGGAAGCCAGTTATCCACTGTTTATTTATGTCACATAGCTATAACTAGATCGTTCAGTTCCTCATAGATTCATGTCTAATTTACTCATACCTTCATCTGTTATTGTCGTCATTGTTGTTAGGTATCATCAAATCTGTTCCTACTCACAGCAACTCTAGACACAACAGAACTAAACACTGCCCAGTTGTCTCTGTGCCATCCTCACAATTGTTGCTACGCATGAGCCTACTGTTCCTGCAACAAGGTCAGTCCATCTTATTGGGGTCATCCTCTCTTTTTGCTGACACTCCACTATACCAAGCATAATGTCCTTCTTCAGAAATTAATCCCTCCTGATAATATGTCCAAAGTATGAAAGACAAACTCTTGCCATCCTTTCTTCTGTTAATAACTACCAATAATATGCCAAATCTAGTTGCTATGACTACAGTAATTAACTAGTCAGACATAATCCCCCTTCTTATTTAAAACAAGTGTCTGCTCTTGTTTTTAGTTACCTTACTTTTTTATATTTTGGATACCTCTTACAGTCACCAGCTTGTTCCTTTCCATCTCAATTAACTTCTTGGCTTACAGTCCTCTGCCTTTGGAAGACCATAATCTTCATGGTTTTTGGACTGAATCTCATGCTTCTATTTGAATTTGTTAGTTTCTAGAGCATTAAGTCAAAATTATCTCTGGAAATCCAATGTCCTTTCCTTGCCTGACTTTCAGTCTCCCTGCTGTTCTTTTGAAATTCTGGTTGATTTCATGACATCAATTTAAATTGTGTGTTTTCTTTTTATTGACACTTTGACATACTCTGTTTTATTTGATTTACCATTTAAAATGAATTATCCTATCTTTTTTTTTTTTAACTCTGCCTTCTACACTATGTTTTCATATATCTCCTTTCATTATATGTCTTAGAATTTCATAAATTAGTTGGATCTTTGCCTATTTAAACTATTTTTTTCTTACCCTTTTCCTATTCTGTCATTCTGTAAAACTTCTAACTTATGTTCTTGATAGAAGTAAGATGGACTCCTGTTGTGTTTTGTCTTTCCCAACATTATATTTTATACAAACTTACACAAGCTACTGTTAATTTATTTAGATCAGATATGCAGTCTTTAATGAAATTGATCTCTAGTAGCCCAGAAGCCTCCATAGTATACCTGTAACATCATTTTACTTCACAGCCTCTGTCTGATGTTGCTTTTTATGGAATCCACATTAAGACTCTGTCTGATGTTGCTTTTTATGGAATCCACATTAAGTAGATTTCTATATCAGCCTCCTATTTCAAATCTTCCTACCCCTGTTGGCAGAGTCCTAGTGTAGCAAGGATAGGTAAACACTGGACTGCTAACTGCAAGGATGGCAGTTCAGACCCATCAACTACTCTTTGGAAACTCCGTACAGGGTTGCTATGTGTTGGAACCAACTTGATGGCATTTAAAAAAACACCACCCCTGATAGCACAATGGTTGAATGTTGTGCTGACTGAAAGAGTGGTAGTTTGAACACACCCAGTGTCTCTATGGGAAAAAGACTTCACGATCTATTCCCAAAAAGACTGTTCTTATTTTTAAGTGCTGTGAAGTCAGTTCCTTCCTGTAGCGACAGTGCATAGAGTTTCTCAAGAGCAGCTGGTGAGCTTTGCGGTTCAAACTGACTTTGCAGTTGAGTGCATTAACCCACAACCCCACACCAGGACTGCTAAGAAATCCCTGTAAGGCTATTCTACTATTTTACAAAGGGTTGCTCTGAATAAGAATTGGCTTGATGATACCCTTTAAAAGAGAGTCACTAGGTGGCACAGATTGTGCTTGATTATAAACCTAAAGATTGGTGCTTGAATCCACCTAGAGGTACCACGTAAGAAAAAGCATGATGAGCTGTTTCTATTACAATAGCAACCAAGAAAAACCTGTGGAGGATATCTATTCTGTAATTACAAGGTGGCTATGCATTAGAATTAATTCCATGGCAACAAGCAACAACATCACCACTTCTTAAAACCTAGTCAGAAAATAATGTCCTTTGTTGTTGTTAGGTGCCATCGAGTCCATACTGACTCATAGCAACCTTATGCACAGCAGAATGAAACACTGCCCAATCCTGGGCCAACCTCACTATCATTGCCACACTTGAGCCCATTGATGCTGCCACTTTATCAATACATCTCACTAGGGGTCTTACTCTTTTTCTCT
>NW_006408523.1:22016359-22029301 GCF_000296735.1 Chrysochloris asiatica | reverse complement strand
GAATTCCTCCGTCTTACCTGTCATCGAGACTCATTGCAGCATGGCAATGGCTCTGTCTTAGGTTGCCGAATTTCCACATGATCCTTACCCATCTCTGGCTACACGTCCAGCATAAACAGCCGCCATCCGAAGAAGGCAGAGAGGGAGGAGACTGGCTGAGGACCCCATATGCAAGACTAAGGTGCACAATAAAACATTTTTAAAAAGAATGTTTACTGGCCCAGTGGTAAGGATTTTTGTTTCCTTTACATTGAGATGCAATCCATACCAAAGGCTGTGCTCTTTGTTCATCATCAGTAAATATTTTAAGTCTTCTTCACTTTCACAAAGCAAGGAAGTATCATCTGCATATTGCAGATTGTTAATGAGTCTCCTCCAATTCTGATGCCACGTTTTTCTTCATATAACCCAGCTTCTCGGATTATTTGCTCAGCATACAGGTTAAATAAGTATGGTGAAAGACTACAACCCTGTCACATACCTTTCTTAATTTTAAACCATTCGGTGTTCCCATGTTCTGTTCGAACACCAGGCTCTTAGTCCATGTACAGATTCCTCATGAGCATAATTAAGTGTTCCAGAATACTCATACTTCACAGTGTTATCCATAGATTGTCATGATCCACACAACCAAAAACCTTTGTGTGGTTAATAAAGCACAGGTAAACATCTTTCTGATATTCTCTGCTTTTAGCCAAGATCCATCGGACATCAGAAATGATATGCCTCGTTCCATGGCCTCTTCTGAATCAGGCTTGAACCTCTGAAATGTCTCTGTCAATGTATGCTTGCAGCCATTTCTGTATTACCTTTAGTAAAACTTTACTTGCATGGGATATGAAAGAGATTGTCTGATAATTTCCTCAGTTTGTGAAAGAGAGTCACCTCTCTTGGAATGGGCACAAATATGGATCTCTTCTAATCAGTCGGCCAGATAGCTGTCTTCTAAATTTCTTGGAAGAGATGAGTGAGTGCCTCCTGTGCTGCCTCACTTTCTTGAAAGATTTCAATTTTTATTCCATTAATTCTTGGTGCTTTATTCTTAGCCAATTCCTTCAATGCACCTTGGACTTACTCCTTCAGTACCATTGGTTCTTGATCATATGCTACCTCTTGAAATGGTTGAACATTAACCATTTTCTTTTGGTACAGTGACTCTGTGTATTCCTTCCATCTTCTTTTGATGCTTTCTACATCATTCAATAATTTGCCCAAAGAATCCTTCAATCTCCTTAGTGCATTTAAATTAAATGGATTATAACATGGCTGAGGAAAAAAAGTTGGTTTCACTATAATATGCTTTTTAAAATGCTTTCCTCTCAACTTAGACATTGGGTGTAGTTAAAGATACTACAATATGCAACATATAGAATTCATTTGATAATGAAGAAAATAATAACTGGATATAGCATCATAAATTCAAGTTACCAACAAGGCATTTGGAGCCTTGAAAGAGTTGATTTATACGGGCACATAGATTTATTTTTTATTTTTTTACCAAGATCTTAACCTAGTTATATTCTTGATGTAAGTTAGGCTCCATTTATTTTCTAGGGATGCTGAATTGGAAGCTCATCACGGGAACTAAGGGTAATAGACACAGTTGCTTCAATGAGCCTAGTAATGTCGCAGTCACTGCATCAGAACAGATGGCTCTGCATTTATTCCAGTCTAGGGATTCAAATTGGCAGTAGTCAAACAGAAATCCTGAAAAGCATGTCAGCAGTTGTGGAAATGAGTTTTCTTTATTTTAATAGTCACTTATACTAATCCAGTGAGAATGCATATACATTTGGAAATATTTACCTCTTTAGTTAATTTGTATATTCAAGTTGTGGTTCATAGATGGAATATATATAATATTCTTGTCAGTTGTCCTTGGGCCAGTTCCAACTCAGCAAAATTCCATGTATGCATAGTGGGGTTTTTGAGGCTGTGCCTTTCAGAAGCAGATTGCCAGACCTATCTTCCGAGGTTCATCCATTCCTCTGGGTGGGTTTATGCCACCAAACTTTTTGCTGGAATTTAGTGCTTAACTATCTGAGTTATGTAGAGACTTCTTAGTATGTGTGTGTGTGTGTGTGCATGTTTATGTGTTTAGCAATGCACACATACATACACACACACACACACACACACACAAATTGCCGAGAGCTTCAAAAAGTTTGTAGAAAACAGAACTAAAAGATATGAATATTGTCCATGAACCTTTTTGTAAGTTGACTGATAGTTTACATGGAAGAACATCAGTTTTGCATTCAATTGTTTCATTTGCAATGATTACAGTCCCCTCCATGCACCACCAGTTAACAGTATTTACCTCTGTTCCCCCTTCTTTTTTTTTTTTTTATTTTTTTAAACAACCAAAAGGCACATTCTGAAACCCTGCCTCCTGGCCACCATCATGAGTCCCATGAGTCTGGAGTCCTCAGCTGCTCTGTCTCTCCATATAATCACCATCACCTTTGCTTCCATCTCTTGTATTGCTCACATTCCTGCTCATGCTCTTCCCTCTTGATGGTCCTAGGGTTCTCTATTCCTGCAATTTAAGATTAACTACTCTTCCCTTTTAGTTACACAATTTCTGCCTGTACAGTTGTGACAATCACAATTAGTCATGCTAACACTATTTAATCAAAATAATCCTGTCCTCACCTCCTTTCACCAGACCCATCTAGATTAGATAAAAACCATTCAGTAGGAATTCTACCTTTCCCTCCTCACTCTAAATTAAACTCCCTCTTGAAAACCTGTAAGCCAGCCACTTTGTACCTTATAAAGACTATAAGCAGCCTTAGTGATGCTGTGGGTTAACACACTGGACTATAAAGTCATTTGAACCACAAGGTTAGCAGTTCAAGCTCACCATCCACTTCTCGGAAATCCTGTACAAGTTCTCTATGGGTCGGAACTGACTCGATGGCACTTAGCAACAACAACAACAACATTTTAGGTAGCCAGTGTCTAAGTTGCTTGTCCCTGTCAACCCTGTGTACTGAAAGGATAGGCTTGATCTTTGATGTTAAAACTCTGTCCCTTTCAGTTGGTATTTTGAGCAACTACATCTAGAAGTAAAGGTCAAGTTCATCAAATAGCAGCAATTTACACTTGCTTTCTGTATCAAATCTCCTTATCTTCCTGTAGTTGAGTTCTGATCATCAAGCCTTCCAAGCTAGGTCAAATGGGTATCAACTGTAAGTCTGCGCATTCTTGCATGCATCCCCCTACTTCATATCAGCTGGATGCTTCACTCTCATCTCTAGCCCCCAGTGGCTAGAGCAGTGTCCATGGACTCAGTGGTTCCCAGGTCTCCCCAAACTTCAAACTAACCAGCCCTTCCACTTTCTCTCATCTCAAGGTCAATAGGAGTTTATGGCGACATGGTCAAACTCAGCCATGTCTTCATTACTGCATTTCCCCCGCTTCCATTCACAAGTAGACCAATGTGGTCACCAGTGAGCTAACAAGTGTGCTCATGTATTCCCTTTGAGTTTCAGTCTTGGAAGGGGTTTTATCCTGAAGAGACTTGTTGGCTTGCTGTGACTGCTCCCTGGCAAACAGATTGCTTGTTCTTATAATAACCAAACAATCTGCCTTTTTTTTTCTTTTTTTTCTTCCTGCTGGTTTTTCTTTTAAGAAGCATCTTCTGTTCCTCTAGCCACTCCGGGTTGGTCTACATGTCCTTTCAAGTGGGAATGGCCCACTTCAGAAGGTTCTGGATAGGGCTAAGGATTCTACCTAAGGCCCTATACTCTAGAAAGGCTTTACAAGAAGCCTATTTCATTGGGTAAATTCTAGTACCACTTTTAGCTAATCCAATCAGTTAAAGGCTGAAGACGGGCTTCCAAGCTTCTGGTAATCATGTTTCTACATATTCCTTTCTATCCCACTCAAATGTCTATTTTATAATAATAGACAAGGGAAACCAATAGCCACAAGATAGTCAAGCATCTTAACATTGTTTCATCTCTTTTACCTATTCAGACTATGCCTCAATCCCTGTATCACAGAGCCCTATTGTTTCAAAATTGAGTATATATCACTCTTTACCTCTGTCACATTTTGCCCATGCAAACCTACCTAAGTGTTCCCCTATATTCCTTGTTCTTCCATCTCTCTTCCCCTTCTTGTGTATTGCCTTCCCCTTCCTTGTATATTGCCGTCCTTCTGATAATGAATATTTTCCATGAACTTTTTGAAGTTCCCTTGGGTAGATAATAGAGTGTATGTGTGTGCGTGTATTAGTAATATAGTGATATATAGTTGCAACATTATATAGTTAATAGTGACTGGAAATATATACTATTAGTAATTTATGGTTGTGGTTGTTGTTAACTGCCATCGAGTTGGCTCCAACTCATAGCGACCCTGTATAGGATTTCTAAGGAGTGGCTAGTGAGTTTGAACTGCCAAACTTGTGGTACAAACCGACCTTGAAGTTTAGTGCTTTATGGTGCTTGGTTATTATTTTATGTATTATGCCAATTCTTCTTTGAAATAGAAGTAGCTTTCCATATCAACAGGTTTGGAATCCTAACATTTATGAGTTCCTTTAGCATTTTTAACCTACATTGCTACTAGCATAATAACTTATTTTAAAACAATAAATGTGTTTATTTTAGCTAGTATAAAAACATCTCAGCATATTCTACTTGAATTTTATAAAAAGCCCAAATGCATTGTGCTCAAATAACTAGTTCATGGACATCATTTCCCCCTTGAACAATAAGTAATTAATACTTTTCCTGGGAGTTAAAAAAAAATCAAATTATATTCTGGTATTTTGGACCAAGAATCCTATTAGCTTTGGGGGAGGGAAGAGATCTTGTATATGTACCTTTTAAAAGTTTCTTTAATAAGGAATACAGAAAAGAAAGGATTTTCTATTTCTGTGTTTTAGTTTTCTACAATATTGTGAGACCAGCTCTGTTTCCAAATGAACTCATTTCTTCTACATTCTTTTATGGATGACATGGCTATCTAAGTGCAATTATCTAAATAGAAAAATTTTCTAATGTCTTTACTATTTCAGGGTCCTTGTGCAATATGAACTTGCCAGAAGACTATATACTAATGTTGGGGCTAGCAGCTAGAGTCTAGCTGAACAGATCCACCATGAGCCATCTACTCACAAGCCTTCCCAGAACAACTCCCATTTCTCTCATTGAAATAATAATCTAATAATAATAGATCTCTTTAAAATATCTATAATTCTCTTAGAGCAATGGGTAGACATTCCATTTGCTCATAATTTTCTGAGACATTTATTTGCTTAATAATGCTTCCTTTCTCTATCACGTTATGTTGACACCCCTAGCATTCTAGAGAGAACTAGTCAGGGGCTACTGCTGTTGTTTTGTTTGTTTTCTGATTTATTCGATCATTTTAAAATTTGACTTTAATGCTTTATGTGATCATAGTACTTTACATTTTCACTACTGGAAAGACTGAATTTTTATAGCAAACTAATAACTGACAGTTCTATGAAGTCCTGGTGTGGCACCACAAGGTTGGCAGTTCAAATCCACCAGCTGCTCCTTGGAAACCCTATATAGGGTAGCTGTGAGTCAGGACTGACTCAAGGGCAGTTAACAACAACAACAGCACCACTCTGTTACATGGCTTGATATGAGTCATAATTAATATCTAACCAAAAACACCATGAATTAAGCAGATGAAAGATTAAAAAAACCAAAAAACCTTTTAAGTAATGATGAAGACTATAGGTAATCTAGCTAAACCTTAGATGTGAAAGTATACCACAAGGACACTAAAGTTAAACAAAATTTTATAAATCTATTTTACTATAGTTTTTATTGTGGAAAAACAGTATAAAATATCAATCTCGGTTTGAATTCTAAGCCAGTCCTTACTGATCCACAGCTGTTTCAGTTGGGATCAGATAAACTGATGTAACAAATACACTCACGTGTACATAATGTCTGAAACAAATAAGAGGTTTATTGTTCAGTGTCTGAGGAAGGTCTTCCTAAATGGCAGTTGGCTTTTCTCCACATGGCTAGTCAAGGACTAGTGCTTAATCCATGAAAACAACAGGTTTCGATGAGAAGGGCACATTTAACCTTATCTTTGCAGCAGGACTGAATGGCTTTTTTTTAACAGTACAGACTAAATTGGCTTTTTTTTTGGTCTTATCTTCAACTGCTAAGTTGCAGGGACAGAAATCATGTACTGTTTATATTTTAAGACTTGGGAAATTGTTGTTGTTAAGTGCTGATGAGTAAGTTTGGACTCATAGCAACCTTATGCACAACAGAATGAAACACACTGCCCAGTCCTGCACTATCCTCACAATTGTTCTTCTTCTGCAGCCTAGTGTTGCTGGCACTGTGCCCATCCATCTTGTTGGGGGGTCTTCTTCTTTTTCACTGACCCTTTACCAAGTATGAGGTCCTTTTCCAGGGATCGGTCCCTTCTGATAATATGTCCAGAGTATAAGGAATGAAGTCTCACCATTCTGGCTTCTAAGGAGAATTCTGGCTATATTTCTTCCAACACAGATTTGTTTGTTCTTCTGGCAGATGGGAAAAAAAAGCACACATATTTAGTGTTGCAAAAGAAATTGCATCAGAAATTACATTGGTACCCAGTTGACTCCAATTTTCTTTTTGTGAATGGGTGATCTTAATTCTCTCATGTCTAGTTTCTAATTGTCCATGATAACTATTGCTTTTATAATATCAAAGAAAATTCATGTAAAATACTGCATTTTCCAGCTACTAAGCCTATATATGATTTTTAAAATAACTTATGACCTGCCTAGGCAGTACTTAAAAATATCAGTTCATCCCTGCTTACCAGACAGCCTGATTTGTGCTGCTGTTCCTTCTTAGCAGTCTAAGAAAGTAATAACTAATTAGTTGTTTGTTTTTTTCTTAAGCAAATTCTGGTGTATTTTGTATTGTCATAGGGACCCTGTATAGGGCCAAAGAGTGGCTGGTGGGTTTGAACTGCCAATCTGTGGTTAGCAGTCCAGTGCTTATCCTAAAGGACTCAAATTTTGGCTAGAGGAGCAAAATAATAATAATAATAATAATAATTTTTTTCAAGTAACTACATGATACATGTCATTGTGATGAACTTAAAAGAAAATATTAATAATAAGACCCACATCACCTAATTTCTTATTACTGAATTATAATAAACTTAGAATAGACACTTAATTTATTCCCAGAAAGTATTATTTTCTGTTTGGGGAAAATCTGTCTAATGAGTGAATTCAACCAAGCAAACAAAAAATAAACACAATTTCCCTCTTGATGTGCTAGATAATTAATGTTTGTGAATACATAAATCATTGCTGTGCACCATGCTAAGTGCTATAAAAGGTTGTTTCTTAAGATGGCACAATTTTGCTGGAGCAAAAATGTTAAGATTCAATGTGTTAACTTTATATCTGTGGAGTATATAAGTGATAACTAAATGTATTATATTAGAATTGATGTATATGATAGAAAAATTGATATATTTGATGGTGTTGGAACAGAATATTCAAAGTATCATGGACTGCTAGAAGAATAAACAAATATGCTTTGGAAGAAGTACAGTCAGAATGATCCTTGGAAGCCAGGATAGGCAGACCTTGTCTCTCATACTTCTGACATATTATCAGGAAGGATCAGTTCCTGGAGAAGGACATCATGTTTGGTAAAGTGGGGGGCCAACGAACAAGATGAAGACCCACAATGAGATGGATTGACACAGTGGCATAGCAATGGCTCAAGTTTACATATTATTATGAGGATGGCGCAGGACTGAGCAGTGTTTGGTTCTGTTGAGAAGAAGTTCCCCATTAGTGGAATCCCCCTAGATGGTACATAACAATTATCACTATCTTACTCACTTTTTGAAGACTCTAGAAGAATGTCACCCAGGATGTGCTAGTTTCCTTCTTGTTGTTGTTAAATGCCATTGACTCGGTTCTGACCCATAGTGACCCTGTATAGAGTTTCTGAGGAGTAGCTGGTGAGCTTCAACCACCAACCTTGCAGTTCAAAGCAACTTTGCAGTCCAGCGCATTAACCCACAGCGCCACAAGATGCAAACTGAAAATCATCTGTATTCATCCAAATGTTAGGACAAATATATATATTTTTAATTTTTTCAAAATATAATTGATTTTTCAAACAAAATTGACAAGTAACCCTCTTTTTAGCTGACAAATCAGTGGCTTTTTAGTGTAAGTCCAATTATGAAGTTAAATGTTTTAAATATTTACTATTATTAAGTCACCTGATGTAAACAGTGAATCATTTTCAGTTAGCACATTTTTTAATTAGAACAGTGCCAATATTCTCATTAGTGTATTTTATAATCACAAAATATACTTAGTTAGATTTTACAGTTTGTTTTTTTTTAACACCATGTTGATTGCTATATTGCAAATGACAATATTTTTAGTACTTTATAATTTCAAGATACACTTTATTTAAGCAAAGATTACAAGAAATTACAGTTGCAGTTATACTGTGTATTAGTGGTAGCAAGTAGAAGTTAATACGGCTCCAAAGCATTAAAATTTATTTTCTTTTGTATATTAAGTGAATACTTTGTTTTTATTACAGTTTTAACATAGGTAAAAGTGGTTTATTGAACACAGTGGAATTGGTAGAGTGTAAGCAAGTTCAGCAGTTGAAACTGACCAGCCACTCCTAGGAAACCCTATACAGAGTTGCTAGGAGTGGGGACCCACTCAACAGCACTTCACAACAAGAAGAAGCAGATATCAACTTCAATCTTATTCGCTTGTTGTTGTTGTTGTTAAGTGCTGTCCAATGGGTTTCGACTCCTACTGACACTGTATAGGGTTTCCAAGGAGCAGCTGGGTAGGTTTGAACTTGCCGACCTTATGATTCAAACTGGCTTTGCAGCCCAGTGCTTATCCTACAGAACCACAAAGGAGTCATTCTTACTCCATCCTATTAAATTCATTATTTAAATATGTTCTTCCCTATATTTCTGTCACCTATTAATAATAATGACTCCTGGTGTGGCTCTATGGGATCAGAGCTGAACTGCGAAGCAAATGGTCAGCAGTTCAAACCCACTAGCTGCTTTTCAGAAACCCTGTACAGGGTCTTGGAACTGACTCAGTGTCACTTAACAACAATAACATAGATAATAAAAAATTCTATTTTAACATTCGAATTCTAGACCAGTCTAATAATCAGTATCTGCAGGCCAGTGTAAGAAACAAGATGCAAACTCTTACCCACTGTAAGCTTGTCCCTATCAAATGTGAGTCTGCTCCAGCCTTCCAAACCTGGAGTAAAGACAGAAGGAAGATGCAGTCATCTTATTTTTTATTGAGTTCCATCCACCTCTTCTCCCACTTTTTGGGTACACATTCTGGCTCCTACAGGAGTTAGAGCAGAAATGAGAGGAGAAGTACCAGCTGCTAATAGAAAGAGAGAATCTTTGGCAAATTTCTAGTCATTGATTGCATTTTCTGAGAAGCTCAGTGGTTAAGCGCTGGTTGCTAATTGAAAAGTCAGAAGTCCTAACCCAGTAAGTAGTTGCTTTAGAGAAGAAAGATGTGGCAGTGTGCGTCCTAAAAGTTAGTAGTGGTAGAATCCTATGCAGGAAGTTTTACTGTGTGCACTGGGTTGCTTTGTGTCAGAATCAACTCCAGGGCACACAGTAACAGATTACATCTTGTATAAGGGTTTTAGAAGCTCACAAAAGGGTGTGAGATTATTTGATAGCCCCTGTTTTTGGTTTCTGAGGTCTCTACCAAAAATCCAATGTGAACATCTTTTTAAATGATATTTAAATTGAACAGATGTGGAAATACTAAACAACTTGAGATTTTCTTGGAGCAGAACTTGAAGATTGACATATATGACTGACATTTCTCTATTTGTAATTTGAAACTTGGTGACAGAAAATGCACAAGATGCAAGAGAGTGTGCCATTCTGTAAAAGCATTTGGGTCTGGTTACTTCTACGTTACTTCACAATGTTGTCCATAGCTTGTCATGAATCCACACAATCGAAAGCCTTTGCATAGTCATTAAAGCACAGGTAAACATCTTTCTGGTATTCTCTGCTTTCAGTCAAGATCTATCCAACATCAGCAATGGTATCCCTTGTTCCATGTCCTCTTCTGAATCTTGCTTGAATTCTCTAGAGGTTCTCTGTCAATATATGCTTGCATCCATTTCTGTATTACCTATAGTAAAACTTTACTCGCCTGGGATATCAAAGATATTGTTGGAGGATTACGGATCTCTTCCAATCAGTAAGCCAGATAGTTGTCTTCCAAATTTCTTGGCAGAGATGAGGCCTCCAGTGCCGCCTCACTTTCTTGAAAGATTTCAATTTTTATTCCATCAATCCCTGAACACTTAATTGTGCTTAAGAGGAATCTTTACATGGACCAAGAGACAATTGTTCAAACAGAACATGGGAACACCAAATGGTTTAAAATTAAGAAAGGTGTGCAACAGGGTTGTATTCTTTCACCATACTTATTCAACCTGTATGATGAGCAAATAATATGAGAAGCTGGGTTATATGAAGAAAAACGTGTCATCAGAATTTGAGGAAGACTCATTAGCAACTTGTGATATGCAGATGATACAACCTTTCTTTGCTGAGAGTGAAGAGGATTTGAAGTATTTACTGGTGAAGGTCAAAGAGCACAGCCTTTGGTATGGATTGCATCTTAATGTAAAGAAACAAAAATCCTCACCATTGGATCAATAAACAACCTTCTGATCAAGGGAGAAAAGATTGAAGTTGTCAAGGACTTCATTCTTCTTGGATCAACTATCAACACTCATGGAAGCAGCAGTCAAGAAATCAAATGGCATATTGCATTAGGCAAATCTGCTGTACAAGTCCTTCTTAAAGTGTTGAAGAGCAAAGATATCAGCTTGAGGACTAAGGTGCGCCTGACACAAGCCATGGCATTTTCAATAACCTCATACATATGCAAAAGCTGGACAGTGAATAAGGAAGACCATAGAATTGATGCTTTTGAGTTTCGGTGTTGGAGGAGAATATTGAAAGTGCCATGGGCTTTCAAAACAACTAACAGATCTGTATTGGGAGAAGTGCAGTGAGAGTGCTCCTTGGAGGCCAAGAGGGACAAACTTCGTCTGTCATACTTCTGATATATTGTTAGGCGGGACCAGTTGCTGGAGAATGATATAATGTTTGTAGGGTGGAGGGTCAGAGAAAAAGAGGAAGACCCCCAGTGGATGGATTGGCAAAGTAGCAGCATCAATGGGCTCAAATGTGGCAACAAGTGTGAGCTTGGCCCAGGACCAGGCCATGTTTCGTTCTGTTGTGCTATGAGTTGGTACCGACTCAATGGCACCTAACAACAACTTCTAGGTTAGTGTAAAATTAGGACATTCTCTTACCTTCTATAGGCACCATTCCTGCGGTGGGGATTGGGGAGAACAAAACAAAACTAGAGCTTTCTTTAATAATTTTTATTTCTTTTATTAAGTGTTTAAATCCAAACTATGAAATTTCAAACCAAAATTTACAGAAAATAATATAACAACCGGCATTGGTATAAATATGTATTAATGTTTTTTTCTTCCAAAGACAGTTTATCTTTTTCTAATAATAATACGGAGTCCTGGGTTGGTTCCATAGGATAAGCACTCCACCTCAAGATTGGTTAGAATTGCAAGATCACTGGTTCGGATTCACCAGCCACTCCTCAGAAACCCTACCCAGGGTCCTTATGGTTCAATAGCACGTAACAAGAACAAATAATAATTTTAAGAAGTAAAAGCCGCACGTATGAGGGTAAGTCAAAAAGTATTGCTATAATAACCATAGAAATGTTGCTTAAATAAAGAAAAGTGTGAAGGTATTATTTATCGACATACCCTTCCTCTAGGTCTATACACTTCTCAAGGCAATGTTTCCATCTCGCCAACCCTTCCCAAAAGAATTTTTCACTCTTTGATTGACACCAAGTAAAAATAGTAGTTTTGGCATCTTCTAGGAACTAAAATCATTGGGTTTTTTCTTTTGTTTTGTTTTTAGTTTTCTTTCACATTGGAGATAAAAGAAGTCAGATGGGGAAAAGACAGAGATGTACCATGGAGAATGTAAGGTTTCCCAACAAAATTCTCCTAGAACAGTCCTTAGTACCTTAGAACAATGAACAAGTACATTTCCTTAAGGGGAATAAAAATTACTTTGTACAACTTTTCCTGGCAATTCTTTCATCAATGCAGTTTTTAATGTTCTTAAAACTTTTTCCTTATAAGTCCCCATGATTGTCCTGTGTCATTTTAGAAACTCTATCAAGATTACCCCCTCAAGAATCCCCACAACCGTCACCATGACCTTAATTCAATGATTAAATACCTTTTATTTGGAATAAACTCCTCACCACAAGAAAAACGTCTAGATTATATGTTCTGAAACCCTAGTAACAATACTCTTTGACTTATCCTTGTACAGCTGTAGCTCAGGTTCTTGTTACTTTTTATCCCCTTATTTTTACAACTGTTGTTGTTGTTGTTAACTGCTGTCGAGTCGGTTCCAACCCATAGCGACCCTGTACAGGGTTTCCGAGACTTTTAAATCTTTACGGGAGCAGAAAGCGTCATCTTTCTCCCGCGGAGCAGCTGGTAGTTTCGAACTGCTGACCTTGTGGTTTGCAGCCCAATTCATAACCACTAGTCAGAAATAATTTATGTGGTTGTTATTAGAGTTCCATCTTTTCCTTTTTGCATTTATAGTATGTGGTCCCGACACTATTCATTAATACTTTTTATTTTTTAGATTTATAGAGTTTCATTTTTTTTATATCAGTCCTCCATAAGTGGACTTAATAATACTCTAATCATTGGAACTTGTGATGATTCAATACTGCTTCAATTATTATAATGTTAGAAAATTTTGGGTTTGTGAAAGGATTCATCCTCTATTCTTTTTTTTTTTTTTTTT
>NW_006408523.1:22011394-22015319 GCF_000296735.1 Chrysochloris asiatica | reverse complement strand
ACGGGAATCTATGGAACGTGGTCGAACTCAGCCCATATCTTCATTGCTGCCTTTCCCCCTCTTCCACTTACCAGGCGCCCAACATGGTCACCAGCAAGCTTACATGTCTGCTCATGTGGTCCCTTTGAGTTTCAGTCTTGGAGGGATCATCCTCTATTCTTATTCTTTAAAATCTTACTAGCAATTTTTGGTAGCCAGTATATGAATTTAAATGAAAATCTGTGAAAATTGTTAGAATTTTTATTTGTGCTGCAATGAATTGCTAAATTGGGGAGCAATAACATATTTATAATATTTATTCTCTTAAACATAAATATGATACATTTCTCCATTACTTGCTTAGGTCTTGAATGACATTTTATGATTTTCTTAATAAATGTAGAAATGTATGGTAGATTTATTGGTACACTCCTTATAATTTTAATTACTATGTTGAATATCTTATTTAAATAACAATTACTTTTGGATAATTTCCTCATATTTTCATTCAGTTAGTTAGTTTTCTCTCTAACACTATTTTTTAATGTGATTTTTCTAAGCCAATCACTAATGTTATTCATTTGAATTATGTTCTGTTTTTAAAATGATTTGAAAAGGTCACTCCTAATCACTGTAAACAAATATTTTATATCATGTGTCACATTTATCTTTTAATTTTCTTTATGTCGTATAGCTCTATCTTGCCTTTGATTGTGTATGCAGTCTTCTGTTTATGGAGTATTATTTGTATTGTAAGATCTGTCACTATGAGTCAGAACCAACTCCGCAGCACATAACCACCACCACCACCAAACTTATCTTTGGCTGGGCTTTATTTTTTCCTTTGAGAATACTTTCTATGTGAGATGTGCTGTAATGGCTATGTTTGCGACTTCCAGACTTCACAGGAAATCTCTCATTTAGTTTTATACATAAGCATAGTATAAATTGATTATCAAACTACGTTAGTTGAACCTCCTTTAAAATCTCAGGGAGAAAAACATTCCCCAGAGCCCAAGAACTTGTCATATTCTCCATGTGTTTTAAATGGATTTTCTTAACAATTTTTGAAAATATATCCCTCAGAGTTTCCTGTGTGTAGTGATCTCATTTCCCCAGCCTACTTCCTCCTCAGACCCAAGCCTTTGGCTTCTGTTCTTACATTCACACTGAGCCCTAAGTAGCTGAGAGCAATCCTCCACCCATACATTCATCACCCAGGGCAAGTGCCAGTGACAGCTAAAGTATTTGCTCTTCCTGATAGAATTCCCCTCTTCTTCAAAGAAACCTGGGGATTCTTTATTCTTAAAAAATTCAACTATGCAGTTAAAGTAGAAGTTCTTTTAGTTTTATTATTTCTAAGTGTTTGTAGTGGGAGATTTTTAGATCAACTTAATGTACTATACTACTATGAGGGTAAAGGAGCTCTGGTAGAGGAGTGGCTATGAATCGGGCTGCGAATCTCAGGGTCAGCAGTTTGAAACTACCAGCTGTTCCATGGGAGAAAGATGAGGCTTTCTGCTCCCGTAAAAATTTACAGCCTTGGAAACCCTGTACAGGGTCACTATGAGTTGGAACTGATTCCACGGCACATAAAAACAACAACATCTCTGAGGATAAGTCAGAAAGTATTGTTACCAGGGTTCTGGCTCATATATGCATAGATTTATTCCCAACAAATATTTTTTAAACATGTCTCTGTGATCAGTGGTGGCTGCAGACAAGTTATTTCAGTAGTACATTTATCATAGTCTCATTAGGGTACCTTCAAATAAAAAGGGTCAGCCAAAGCAGTGCCTTTCAAGGGGATCTGCTGGGACAGTTAAATTCAAGGCAGAGACTGCAGCTTGGAAGTTTATGGTGACTATTTTGGAGAATTGCATAAGGTAATCTTGATGGATTTTCTTGAATGACACAGGAGGATCATGGGAGCTTACTATGAAGAAGTTTTAAGAGCATTGAAACTTCACTGATGAGAAAAAGGCCAGGAAAGTTGTGCCAAGGAAATTTTTTTTCATCAAAAGCAATGCACTGGCTCATTTCCCTAAGGCAGCAAAGACTGTCCTATGAGAATTCTGTTGGGAAACCTTACTCCATCCACTGTACAGATCTGATCTTGTCCCATTCAGACTTCTTTTTGTTCCCGAAAATCAAACAGAACATGGTGTGAATACCACAAGAATGTCAAAACTGTCATTTAATGTGGTATCAATTGAAGAACTTAGAATTCTTGGGAGAAGTGTTAGCAAGATGGAAACATTGCAGAAGTGCATTAACCTGGAAGGATGATACATTGAGAAGCAATAGCTTCACATTTTGACATTTTTGTTTAATAACGATTTCTATGAATTTGTAGCAATGTTTTTTGATTTAACTTCATATATGGAGTCTATGATTTCTGAAATGTCTTCTAAGTCTCAAACTGTATGCCTTTGTTTAGTACTTTGGTGGTAACTATGCACACACAATTATTTTAATGTAATAAAACAAAGTCACTGAGAACCAGATAAAAATATTTACAAAGCAGGCAAGAAAACACACACCAATGAAGAAACTGAATGAATGGTCTACTGATGTTGTTAAGTGCTGTTGAGTCCATTTAGACTCATAGTAACCTTGTATAGGGTTTCTGATAGAGAAAAAAAAAAGATTTTTTTAAATGCTAACAATTGCGCATGGAGTTCATGGAAGTTTTACGTATCAAAAACTAGCGCAGGCTGTAGGATAGAAGGAGTTCCTAAGTATGTGCACATTTTGTTACATCAAGTCCCATTGCTCATTGCTGTTATGGATTGAACTGTAGCCTCCAATATTATTTGTCATAAATCCTAATCCCTAATCTCTATACCTGTGATTATAATCCTATTAGGGGATAGCTTTTGTTATGCAAATTAGGTATTAGTGTGAGGTGCCTCTGAAATCAACTTCTTTTGAGATATAAAAGCAGATAAAGCAAGCAAGTAATCCAGCAGAGGTAGAGGACATTAGCTACAGGAAGATCACCAAAAATTCAGTAATAAAAGCAGAAAAGAAACTAGGACCTTCCACATGAACTAACAGAGAATGAAACTCTTTACCCAGAGCCAGAACCCTGAGTTTGGATTTCCAACCTCCTAAACTGTGAGGACTGGACTGCTAATACTGCGATGTTAGCAGTTCAAACCTACCAGCTGCTACTTGGAAATCCTATACAGCATCACTGTGAGTTGGAGCCAACTCAGAGGCAGTTAACAACAAGCTGCGAGAATATAATTTTCTATTTATCTAATTCACATACTTGTAGTATTTTTATTATAACAGCGTGCGATAACTAAGACAGTCAAGAAACTTAGCTTCTCCAGTCTTTAGTTTGGTCCAGTAGGGGCCATATTGTGTTCAGAGATCTTTTACTACTTGAGTTAGCCAGGGCTTTGGGGCAAAGCACAGTACTTGATTTTGTTATTTCCTTAGTGTGTGGAGAATTTTCTTTTGCATTGGTGATATATGTAAAAATAAACACGCATTTATCTTTATATCCAAGATAGTTTAGGCATAGGGTTGTCTTAGTGTGGTGCTACAGGATAAGCACTGGACTGCCAATCACAATTTGGCAATTCAAACTCACCAGCTGTTCCTTGGAAATGCTATGCAGAGTCGCTATGAGTTGGAAAGGACTCAACGGCACTTAGCAGGAACTTTGTGTTTCAGATAAATGGATAAATAAGTAAATTGACTGCTTACAAGAAGGAAGAGTTGAAAGAACAGATGCAAGAAAGGAGATGACTTCTGATTTGGTTTTGACGAATGTGACGGCCACAGCCATTTTCCAATGGGTGTGAATGGATTGAGAGACAAGACGAATGTGACGGCCACAGCCATTTTCCAATGGGTGTGAATGAATTGAGAGACAAGACGAATGTGACGGCCACAGCCATTTTCCAATGGGTGTGAATGGATTGAGAGACAA
>NW_006408523.1:22007849-22011284 GCF_000296735.1 Chrysochloris asiatica | reverse complement strand
CATTTTCAATGGGTGTGAATGGATTGAGAGACAAGACGAATGTGACGGCCACAGCCATTTTCAATGGGTGTGAATGGATTGAGAGACAAGACGAAGGTGACGGCCACAGCCATTTTCAGTGGGTGTGAATGGATTGAGAGACAAGAAAGCATTCCTGTTGCAGAAGTCTCTGCCTATGACTCACAGAGACAAAGGTGCAATGTTGTTGTTAGTTTTGTTTTTTCTTTCTCTTTCTGCTCATTTCCTCTCTGGATCCTTGCACACCTCTGTTGACCAGAAGAGACAGCTGTACGAGTACACACACCCCAGGGAAGGTCCCATGCAGACACCATGGCTGGTCACATAATTGAAGGAAGAGTAGACAACAACAGAAACAGCCCAGGCCAGCAAACTGTGCTCCAAGGTAGTCCTGGCCAGCCCTGGACGAGTTCTCACTAGAAGCAGCTAAACAGACTCTGGGGTAGAGAAACAGGGGAAGGAAAAAGACAAAGACAGTGATAGATCAGAGATACTCAGTAGGACCATCTTGAAATTTCTTAGGCATCTGTGAAGACAAGAGTCCATTAGGTGGCTCTGCAGAATTACACTTAATTTTCCACTGTTGTTTCCTGGGGGTTTCTCCCAGGTTTTGTTTCTGGGTTTTTTTTGTTTTGTTTTGTTTCTAAGTTCTCCTTTTTCTCCTATGGAAGTGTTTTTTTCTTCTTGCCTCACCTGACAGGAGACAGCAACTTGGCCATACCGCCCAACCACAATTGTACCCTCTTCAACACCACCAACTGGGCCAGAGTCAATACCATCTTCTATATACCAAATCAATGACAACAACCAGCATCAGCTAAATTCACATAGAACTGAGCTTCAAAAATAGGTGCACAAGCTCACCTCATGATCACACCAACCAGAAGGCAGTTGATAAGTACCTAAGAATATACCAACATGCATTCATCAGCTTGATACTAATACAATGACATCACAATGCCTCAAAGGCAACAGACAATATCTGTTCACATAAAATAAACAAGGCACAGTAGCTCAAATAATCGACCAAGAGACAGAGCTAGAAAATGGTTTTGAGGTAAAAGGGGTACTGGAACGACCCCCAAAAGAGTACAGGACACTAATATTTGGGTACCTCCAAACTACTAACAGAAAGGTTGAGGAAAACCAGGAAGAATTCAGAAAAATGCTACAGGAACAATCAAACAAAATAAGTAAAGGGTTGAAGACAATACAAAACCTACAAACAGAAATCCAGAAGATTAATACTAAGATATCAGAAATAGACAATATAATGAAAGGACAAAAGAGTATGTTTGAATCAACAGAAGTCAGAATTAGTGAACTGGAAGATAAATATCTCAATAGTAGTAAGTTAGAAGAACAATCAGAAAAAATAATGAAAAGATCCAAAGAAAGTCTAAGATTCATGTAGGACAACATGAAGAGGAATAACCTGCAGGTATTTGGAATTTGTTGCAACCTGTAGGATTAGGTTGTATCTCGAGTCCATCTCTTTTGAGATATAAAAGGGGACAGAAGTGAGCAGAGAAAGAGAGACCCATTACCCCCAAGAAAGAAGACTGGGAGTGCGGTGCATTCTTTTTCCCTGGGGTCCTTGCACTGTGAAGCTCCTAGATCCAGAGGAAGAGTGATGCCAAGATATACAGAGAACTCCAAGGAATGTTGGGCCTACTGATCCTGAAGGGAGACAGGACTTTCCACAGAGCCTGTGCTCTGCATTGGAACTTCCAGCCTCCGAAACTGCCAGAATACATTTCTATTTGATAAAGTTATCCGCTTGTGGTATTTCTGTTTTAGCAGCACTAGATACCTAAGCATGTATGAAAATGTGTTGTGCCTTCAGTGTTGACTCCCTGGTTGGCACAAGCAGTGCCAACTAAATAGTTGCAAACTATTTATGATTGCAAACTAAATAGTTGGTAGTTCAAGTGTATCTAGTGGTGCCTTATTAAAAATGCCTGTTGATCTGTTTCTGAGAGATCATAGCCATGAAAACTTTATGGAATGTAGTTCTACTCTGAAACATGTGGGGGTTGGCTGGAAGACAACTAGTTGGCTAATCTGTTTATATGCAGAAATCACTCCTCAAACTCATTAAAATAACTCATAAACCTTGAAAATGGATGTTGTTATTGTTACGTGCCATGGAGTTGGTTCCGACTCATAGTGACCCTGTACAGAGTTTCTGAGGCTGTAAATCTTTACAGGAGCAGAAAGCGTCATCTTTCTTCTGTGGAACAACTGGTAGTTTCAAACTGCTGACCCTGAAGTTCGCAGCCCAATTCATAACCACTATGCTACCAGAGTTCCTTGAAAATGTAGCAGGTTTCAATTTTTTAGAGTCTATGAAAATTATAATTGTTTGCCTAGTACCTTTTAAGAGAAATTTCTTGTTTGCTGTCTTTTAATAAGACATTTTTAAGATTTTATGTGTTTAACATAGTGCTTGCTTCCCTTTGAAAGGAAATTTAACTACTTTTTAAAATTAATTGTACACAAACTCCTTTCTCAATGAAATAAATTGCAACATGCATACATTTTTACCAAATGAATGAAATACTTGCTTAGTCATGCCTATTACTTGCCCTGATCCATTTCTACAATGATCCACATAATGCTCTAAACCAAAAAAAAAGTAAAGAGAGAAAAGTCATACCCAGTGTTATATAGTTAAATCTAACCCATAGCGACCCCATCAAACAGAACAGAACTGTTTCATAGGATCTCCAACACTGGAGTCTTCACTGAAATAAACTGCTGGTGTGTTCCAACTACTACCTTCTGGTTAACAGCCCAATACTTAACCACTGTACACCAGGACCCTTTAGGTCATTCTCTAGACAGAGAAAAAAGATCCCTCTCTACCAGAAGGTTTCCCTATACTCTTCATTGTATACATTCTTGGGCTGGTCCTTGGAAGAGATTATTTTCCACCTAGAGAGACGCTGAGTTTTAAAACATTTTATTTGAAATAATGAGACACATGTGATTAATTTCCTAAGGAATAATTTTACTTTTGTCTTTTTGTGGAAATATATGCACATTAAGTGAAAATGAACAGCTGTTGAAAATAAAAGAAAAATACTTCATTTAAATTATATTAATTACTCCATCATTGTTCAATACAATATTCTCAGACTTAATTACTCATACAAAGAACATTCTGAATAAATGAGAAATACTTTTCTTTACTCCTCTCAAGATTTTTCTCCTTAGAAAAAACTGTGTGGTTGGTTTCTTTATTTATTTACATAAAAATCCTACTATGGAAACATTATTATTATTTTTTTAATTTAAATGTTTTATTGTGAATTATGTGATAGTTTACATGGGAGAACATTGGTTTTACATTCATTCTATCATATATCGTCTCATTGCCATGGTTACAATCCCCTCCATGCAATCCTTCCCCCG
>NW_006408523.1:22003218-22004109 GCF_000296735.1 Chrysochloris asiatica | reverse complement strand
TTGCAATGACTACACAGAATTCAGACCCCATACTCAACAGTTATGGGGATTATTTGGAAAATTAACAGGTTGTAATTCAGGATTAGGAATGTTCTGGACAGTTATTTCAATCAGAAGAGCCTCTCACCAACTGTGCACTCTAGAAGACCCCTCTCTGTTCCTTGGCCTCTCAGCCACAGGCCTCTTAGCTTCTGTCCCATTCCAGCAATGTACAAAATTCTTTTTTTTCTGCTGATAAATGCCCAAAAGGTACTCCCATAAACTATAAATTTCAGTCCAAAGGTGTTTAGTGCTAGGTCCATGGATGAGCAAACATAGCTCCCCAGGTAGGTGCCTGGAGACATTGAAATCTACCGGGGAGTCCTCTGTCCAAAGGAACTCAGCTTTACTTGTTCTGTGGGCCGAGAATTCCACGGCTCTGGTGCTCTGGCTCTTGGTCCTGCTGCTGCTGTTCTTCTGCCATTCTTCTGGTGTCCCTTTCTGTCCCTGGGTCAAGGAGGTTCCATGACCAGGAATTTCAGGATACAAAGGACATGCTCTGCTCCTGGCTCTTCTTTAATGATAGTGAGGCCCGCCACCCACCTGCTTCTGAAATGGCTCATTTTATATCCAGTCACAATTTAGCTTTGTTAACAATCATTCACAGCTGAATCATATAATCCATAAGCACCTTCCCCCACCGTCTCTTACCCATAGCCATCAGAAAAAGGTTGTTTTGTGCAAGTTTACACAAACAATGGTTGGAAGATGTCTGTCAGTTTGTTGAACTGTGTGGTTTCCTTGTTGCTGTGATAGAGGGAGCTATGTCGACAGTATTTCATATAGGAACTATGGGAACAGTGTCACCCACGGTGAATTGTTGTTGTTGTTAGGTGTCATCAAGTCAGTACC
>NW_006408523.1:21987728-22002080 GCF_000296735.1 Chrysochloris asiatica | reverse complement strand
CAAAGTAGAGGTGACCTTGATGATATGAATTGAGTAAAGCTTTTGAGACCTTCATTTGCTACTGGGGCACCACTCAAAATGAGAGAAATACCTGTAATCATCCAATAATAATAGGAACATGGAATGTGTGAAATGTGAATATCGGAAAATTGGAGATTGTGAAAAATGAAATATTAATGCATAAACATTGATATACTAGGCTTAGTGGTACTGGCCATTTTGAATTTGATAAACATATTGAATACTAAATCATGAATGACAAATTGAAGAGAAATGGTGTCAAATTCATCACATTTCAAAAACAACATTGCAAGATGTCTTGAAATGCACCCACTAAAGCCAGAGATGATGATGAAATTGAAGAATTACACCAACCTCTTCAATCTGAAGTTGATCAAATATGCAATCAAGATGTATTGATAATTACTGGTGATTAGAATGCAAAGGTAGAAAACAAACAGGAAATGTCAGTAGTGAGAAAATATGGCCTTGGTAATAGAAATCATGCTGATGATCATATTAAAAGGATTTTACAAACCCAATGACTTATTCATTGCAAATACCTTTTTTAAAATAATGAAAAAAGGTGACTATCCTTATAGATCTGACTAGATGGAATACACAGAAATAAAATTGACAACATCTGTTGAAAGAGACAGTGGAAAAGCTCCATGTCATAAGTATGACAAAACCAGGGAGAGATTGTGGAATGGACTATCAATTGCTCAATGCAAGTTAAGACTGAAGCTGAAGAAAAATTAAAACAAGTCCATGAGAGCCAAACTATGACCTTGAACATATTTCTTCTGAATTTAGAGACCATCTTATTAACAGATTTGATGTCTTAGGCACTAATGACCGAGGACCAGAAAAGTTGTGGGATGACAAATGACAACTGTCCAAGAACATCAAACAGGAAAAAAGCAAAAAGTCATTTAAAAGACATAATAGAAAGAAAAGATCAAAATGGTTGTCAGAAGACATCCTGAGACGTGATTTCCAGCATAGAGCTGCTAAGACAAAGAGAAGAAATGAGGAAATGAAAGATCTGAATAGGAAATTTCAAAGGGCAGCCCAAACAAACTCAAGTATTATAATGAAATGTGTGCTAAGTCCTGGAGTTAGAAAACCAAAAGGAAGAACATGTTCAGCTTCTCTCAAGCTGAAAGAATTGAAGGAAAAATCAGTCCCTAACTTGAAATATTGAAGGATTCTAGCCTGGTGTGGCACTGTGGGTTAATACGCTGAACTGCAGAGTCAGTTTGAACCTCAAGGTTGGTGGTTCAAGCTCACCAGCTGCTCCCTGGAAACCCTATACAGTGTTGATATGGGTCAGAACCAACTCAACATCACTTAACAACAACATTGGGCAAAATTCTGAATGATGTAGAAAGCACCAAAAGAAGATGGAAGGAATACAGAGTAATTGTACCAAAAAGAAATGGCAAATGTGAAACCTTTCAAAAGGTAGTATATGATCAAGAACCAATGATACTGAAGGAAGAAGTCCAAGGTGCAGTGAAGGCATTGGCATAGAACAAGGTTCCTGAAATTGATCAAATTCTTTCAACAAACTGATGCAGCACTGGAGGTACTCACTCATCTAGGGCAAGAAATTTGAAGATTGGCCGACTGACTGGAGGCTGTTGTTGTTGTCAGGTACTATCAAGGCACTACTGACTCATAGTGACCTTATGCTAAAAGGGATGAAACACTGCCTGGTCCTGAGCCAATCTCATAATCATTGCTATGCTTGAACCCATTGCTGTTGTCACTGTGCCAGTCTGTGTCATTAAGGGTCATCCTCTTTTTCACTGACCCTCCACTTTACCAAGCATGGTATCCTTCTCCAGGGACTGGTCCCTCCTGATGATATGTCTGAAGTATGAGAGAGGAAGTGTTGCCACACTGACTTCTAAGGAACATTGTTAGTGTACTTCTTCCAACACAGATTTGTTCGTTCTTCTGGCAGTCCATTGTACTTTTAATATTCTCCTCCAGCACAAACTCAAATGCATGAGTTCTTCAATGGTCTTCTTTATTCATTGTCCAACTTTCACATGCATATGAGGTTACTGAAAATACTATGGTTTGGGTCAGACATACCTTAGTTCTCAAACTGATATCTTTGCTCTTGAACACACATTAAAGAGGACATGTGCAAGCAGTTTTGCCTAATGCAGTACAACGTTTGCTTTCTTGACTGCTGCTTCCATGACTGTTGATGGTTGATCCAAGCAAAATGAAGTCTTTGACAACTTCAGTATTTTCTCCACTTTTCTTGATGTTATTTATTCTTCCAGTGGTAGTGATTTTTCTTTTCTTTACAAAGAGGTGCAACCTATAATGAAACCTGTAGTCTTTGCTTTCAACAGGCAAATCTGTATCGTCTACATGTTGCAGGTTGTTAATGAGACTTTCTCTAATCCTGATGCCACGTTCTTCTTAATATTATCCAAATTTTCAAACTATTTGCTCAGTATACAGATTGAATAAATATGGTGAAAGAATATAACCCTGGCTCACACTTTTCCTGATTTTAAACCATTCAATATCCTGTTCTTCTGTTCAAACAACTGCCTCTTGGTCTATGTTCAGGCTCCTCATGAGCACAATTAAGTGTTTCAGAAAATTCATTTCCTGCAATGTTGTCCATAGCTTGTCATGTTCCACACAATCGAAAGTTTTTGCATAGTCACATCTTTCTGGCTTTAGTTGTTGGTGTGTAACTTTGAATAATAGTGGATAATATCCATATGCCTACAAGAAAGACGAGTTAATACCACTATTATTCAAATTTACACACTAACCACTAAAGCCAGTATTCGCTGCTTTAAGGTAAACTCCATCTTATATCAGCAATGATATCCCTCATTCCACGTCCCCATCTGAGTCTGCCCTTAACCTCTGGCAGCTTCCTGTCAATGAACTGTTTCAGCTATTTTTAAATTACCTTTATCAAAATTTTACTTGCATGTGATATTAATGATATCCTTGATTATTTCCACTGGGTAACCTTACTTGGGAATAGACACAAATATAGATCTCTTCCAATCAGTTGGCCAGGTAGCTATCTTCCAAATTTCTTGGCATCGATGAGTACGTGCCTCCAGAGCTGCTCCAGTTTGTTGGAAGAAGTTCAGTTTGTACTCCATCACTTCTCAGAGCGTTGTTCTTTGCAATGCCTTCAGTGCTCCTTGGATTTCTTTATTCAGTACCATTGGCTTTTGAACATATACTGTCTCTTGCCAATTTCTTTTTGGTACAGTGACTCTTTGTATTCCTTCTACCTTCTTTTGATGTTTTCTGCCTCATTCAATATTTTGCCCATAGAATCCTTCAAATTTGCCCATAGAATCCTACAATATTGCAACCAGAGGCTTGAATTTGTCTTCAGTTCCCTTGAGAAATGCCGAGCGTGTTCTTCTCTTTTGGTTTTCTAACTCTAGGTTTTTGCACATTTCATCATATTTGACTATGTCTTCTCGATCAATCTTGAAGTAAAACATTATCTGAGATGGGATAATATCCATATGTGTACAAGGAAGACCAGTTAATACCACTATTATTAAAATTTACACACCAACCACTAAAGCAAATTGGTTTCAACCGCTAATCTAGCAGCTCAAACTGACTTTGTAGCCCAGTGCTTATCCTACAGTGCCGCAACCGGACTCCCCTCTTCTAAACACATGGTTTACAAACTCCCACAGCCAGTCTGTATCACCTTCCTCAGGTTAGCTCCCTTTCTATATCACCTCTTTGAGGTGTAGCCAGACTCAAAATGGTTGTAATGAGTGACTGAACCACAATGTTGTTGTTGTGTGCCGTGGAGTCGGTTCCGACTCATAGCGACCCTGTACAGCGTTTCCGAGGCTGTAAATCTTTACGGGGAGCAGAAAGCCTCATCTTTGTCCTGCGGAACAGCTGGTACTTTAGAACTGCTGACCCTGAGGTTCGCAGCCCGATTCGTAACCACTACGCTACCAGAGCTCCTTCACAATAGTTCCCGACATTTTTATACAATTGAATTAGGACAATTATGTTTCCTTTTAAAGGCAGAGCAAGTTGAATAGGAATGAAGACTTCCACACATAAAAGCAAAATATATAAATATACATGTGTGTAAAGTGTACTTTAAATTTTCAGTGATCTTTGAGAGAGAAGCAGGAGAATTTTGATTCACTTTTTTTTTGTTCTATATGTTGTTGTTGTGAAGTGCTGTCACGTCAGTTCCGACCCATAGCGACCCTGTATAGCACGAAACCTTATACAGCTGGTGAGCTTGAATCGCCGATCTTGCAGTTCAAATAGTTTTGCAATCTGGCACATTAACTCATAGTGCCACACCAGGACTCCTGTTCTATATATTGTTGCTGTTGTTAAGTGCCATCGAGTCGGTTCCAACCCATAGCGACCCTGAATAGGGTCTCCGAGGAGCGGCTGGTGAGATTGAACGGCCGACCTTGCAGTTCAAACGGCTTGGCAGTCCGGCACTTTAACCCACAGCGCCACACCAGGACTCCGTTCTATATATTGTTGTTATGTGCCATGGAGTGGGTTCTGACTTATAGCGACCCTCTACAGGGTTTCTGAGGCTGTACATCTTTACAGGAGCAGAACGCCTCATCTTTCTCCCGCGGAACAGCTGGTAGTTTCGAACTGCTGACCTTACGGTTCGCAGCCCGATTCATAACCACCACGCTATTTAGTAGCCCTAAAATATAATTATGTAGGAGAAAGACGAGGCTTTCTGCTCCCGTAAAGATTTACAGTCTCAGAAACCCTATACAGTATAACTATGAGTTGGAACCAACTCAATCAAACTTAACAACAACTTATGTTTATAGAACCAACATGTAATTACTTTCTGACTTAAAAAAAAAAAACAAAAAAAACATTAAAAACTAACTGGCCTCACTGAAGATTTTCGTAATACATTCTCAGAAAAATTTCACTCTTGTTCGTCAAAGTTTTCTTGTGTCCTTTCTGTTTGTGATCAAAATGCAATATATCTGTAGGTACTAAACTATTCTGTTTTCTCGTTTCTAACATGTCAACATCAAAGACTGCAACACTGCCCTTTCTTTTCTTATCCATATGAGACCTAGGGTCAGTGGGAGATATTTCAACATCATCAGCAGCATCTCTTACCTGTAAACAAGGCACAAAGACACAAGCATACATTTGCAGGTACTGAAACACTGAATAAAAGTATGCCCCTTCCTATCCTCAGATAGTGTATTTTATCACAGATGACATGATCCTAAGCTAAAGTAATATTAGTTTATATAGACCTGCGATATAGGAAATGTTGAGATACTGAAATCCATACAGTGGAAACAGCACACATTGTACAACTAAAGGTGAGGGAGCTCTGAAGATGAAGGAGACGAGTACAGACTAAGAGCTGTCTTTGTTTTCTATTGCTACTCTAGTGCAAATGCCACCCCTGGGTGGCTTTGGACAGCAGTTGTTTTTACTGTTTTCTCACAGTTCAGGAAGCCAAAGACTTGGTGTGTCTCCAGGGGAAAAGCCTCCTTTTCCATTTCAGTGTCTAGCAGCTGTCAGCAATTCTAGAAAATGCAACTCTTCCAGTGAGCTGTCTTCCTCTTCTGACCATGTGTCTCTGCATCCAGTCTGCTCTCTTCATACCACAGAAGTGATTGTCTTTAGCAGATGCTCTACTGGGATATGTTCTAATTTACATAAGAAAGGAACCCAATGTTCAAACAGGATCATATATGTAGGTATGAACCCACAGCCACTGAGCCAATTCCATATAGGTTTCCTTAGACTGTAAATCTTTACAGGAGAAGACAGCCTCATCTTTCTCCTGTGGAGCAGCTGGTGGATTTGAACCATCAACCTTGCAGTTAGCAATCCAATAGCTATCCCACAGTGCCACCAGGGCTCCTTATTTGTAGATATAAATGCCAAAGTTTCAATGCATATTTTTTTTGGTGGACATATTTCAATCTATAGCAACAGATCTGGGTGGTAGCTTTTGTAAAGTCTCTCCTCACATGAAGAATGCATAAATCACCTCTACTCACAGATCCCTGGAAGCCCCTTATAAGAATTTTTTTTTTCTCTTCACTCACAACATACATTGAAGTTACCTGTATATAAAACAGTAACAAAATAGAACAACCAAATCCAGTGCTTCTTACAGGCTTCATACTTATTGCTTTGAAATTTGGAATACCAAGAATATTTTAAAATACTCATCCTATTTAGAAAAAGAACTATCTTATATGGCATTAAGTTAAGTGGGAAATTTAAAAGTTGAAAATATGATTTATATACGAAGATTACACCTTCGTTCATATCACTTCAAAAGCTCCCCCATATTTCTTGAAATTAAATCCAGACATTTTATTATTCCCTGCAGGACTATAATATGTCACTATTTCCTCTACCACTCTGACCCCTTGCATACCAATGCTATTTCCTTCTAGCCACATAGACCTCCTTTAGATCCATAAAAGGATGATCTTGCTGGAATTCTGGTACCTGTCTCTTTGGACTTGAAATTCATTCTAATCCTTTCAGTCTGAGATGAAATGTCACCCTCTCATAGATATTATTTCTGAATTTATCTAAGGAAATGAATTACCTATCACTATCACAGTTCCTATTATTTTTCATCTTTGAACACTATCTCAATCCAAAAGTACCTTATGTGTTTGGGTATATGTTATACATTGTAAACTGTGTGCCACCTTCCACTAAACATTATCTGCATGACAGTAGGATCTTTTCTAGTGTTGTGTTCCCCTATAAGCCAGCACCTCAATCTGAGCCTATCATTTACAAAGTGTCCATTTAAAATTTTTAAATGAATAAATATTATGTCTCTCTCCCATACATGGGTTGGTTTCTGGATCATTCATATGCTCCTTATTAATTAGTATGTTCCTTATTAATTAGTATGTTCCTTATTAATTAGTAGCACTTCTTTCATGGTCAGTAATTCAAAGGTTTGTAAGACCTCGTTATCTAAGATATTATTCTCACTTCCAGCTTGAACAAAAGACTGAAGTGGCTTAAGTGTGGACAAATTGACAATGAGTACTGGTAGCATAGTGGTTACGAGTCGGGCTGCAAATCTCAAGGTCAGCAGTTCTAAACTACCAGCTGTTCCACAGGATAAAGATGAGGCTTTCTGCTCCTGTAAAGATTTACAGCCTTGGAAACCCTGTGCTGGGTCATTGTGTGTTGGAACCGACTCCACAGTACTTAACAACAACAACAAAGTTGCGGTGTTAGGGGAATGTGTTGCCGCCTTCAAAGCTGATGCCAAAGAGGAAGACTGCCAACTGCCTTGTCCTTAAAACACAGGAGTTTTATACTGGTCAGAGGAAACTTTGCCACTGATTCAAAATACCCACTGGTATAATTTTTGCCAGTAAACTATAGTTATAAAAGAATCCAAAGAAAGTTTGTTATGATAATTCAGACTCTAAGCTCCATTTCAAAAACAGATAACATGAAAGGAAATCTGTGACTCTGAATCAGCTCTTATTCCTTGATTTGTACCATAACAAAATTGAGACACTTTAGAGATAGCCAACTCATAGATGGTAAGTAAATTTGATAGAAAATACGTGTTTTTAAAATGTCATTAGAAAAGTGCTTATTAAAATCTTACCTGCCCCACTTCTACGGTAGAATTATTACCTGCATTAGTGGGTAGGCCAGTGTCACACTGTAAGAAATCAATGTAAGCTCTACATTGTTGTGTACACTGTTTTGTAATACAAAAGTTCTAGAATTGAATTATTTTTACCACAAATATTTCTAACCATGTAATAAATCAGTATGTGACCATTACTTAATCAAGAAGCAGAAACACCGTTTGAAAAGTATAGTCTTTCGTTTAACTGCAGAAATCTATGTATTCTAGTTACCAGAATTAGTTGAGTCCTGGTGTGGTACTGTAGGATAAACTAATCACAAGGTTGGTGGTTCAAGCCCACCAGCCACTCCTCCAAAACCCTATCTGGGATTGCTAATGATTTAGGACTGACTTAACAGCACTTAAAAACAATTGCAATTTGTGAGCCATTCAGCACAAAATGTCTATGAAATATCTGCTGATTTAGTTTAAGATTTCCAATATGATTGCGTCTCACGGTCAGCAGTTTGAAACTACCAGCCATTCCATGGGAGACAGATGAGGCTTTCTGCTCCAGTAAAGATTTACAGCCTCAGAAACCCTGTGCAGGGTTGCCATGAGTCTGAACCAACTCCTCAGCACACAACAACAACAATAGTCAAAAGGAGTCCTGGTGTGGCACTGCAAGATAATGTGATAGACAGCAAGGTCTGTTTGAGCCACAGGTTGGCAGTTCAAACCAACAGCCACTCTTCAGAAACCTATACTGGAACTTACCCAAAGGCACTTAACAATAATCAGAGGAGTCCTGGTGTGGCTCTGTAGGGTAAGCACTGGATTGTTAACTACAGGGTCAACAGTTCAAATCCACCAGATGTCCCTTGGAAACCCTATACCAGGGCACCATGAGTTGGAATGGACTCGATAGCATTTAACAACAACAATATAGTCAGAAGCAAAAATATATACTAAATGAATTAAGACTTCTCATTTAATTCCAAAATATAAATGCTACAGTCTTCAGAAAAGGGTTAATTCTCAATATTTGAGATAAAACGGAATTAACAAAAATGTTACCTTCTTTTGTAAAATATAAAGTTGGCTTCGTAACAATTTGAAGTGAAATATTGTCTTTCAATCAGATGGCTATAAATTCACAGCAGAACTTTGATCATTATTATTTTTGCAATTGGTATGTTTGGCTACTTCATCGGTAAATATTAAAGACCTATGGTTCCAACACTATTAAAGAAATATTAGCATTGGACCTTCTTGGGAATCTCTATACATCCAAGAGATTTAGTCTCTTGAACTAAATAGATGGATCACTTAAGTCAAACAACTATTGAAGTTTAATTAAAAAATGCAGGTAAAAAATATATGCTGTGACAATTCAAGTATAATGCAGAAACAAAAATTTTAAACCCTCACAAAATTTTTCCATAGATTAGTTTATAATGTATATAACTTTTTGTCCCTGGAATTCCTTTGAGAAAAATGAGGACATGTAAATGTCTGCAAAATTTCTTATACAGCTTCAAGCTGAGCATTACCTAGTGTGCTTCCTAACTTAGCCTAAGTGTGTGCTCGGTGAATTACCATGGAGAATATGAAGCACAACTATCACAACCCCAATTGTAGCCAAGCTTTATTTTGATTATGTAACAACATGTCCAAAAAGGATGGCTGGATGAATGGTATGCTGAAACAAGGCTAGGTTACTTGGAATCTCTTTTATTTTTTTCTTGTACATTTCTCTTTCCCCAAGTGCCAAATAAAATTTTCCTCACATGTTTCTTTTTAGAAAGTGAGTGCAGGGAGAGAGAGAGAAAAAAAAAAAAAAAAAAAGTTAAAGAAAAAAATAAACCTCAATAAAATCTGTATTCGCTTCTGTGAACCCTAAAATACTGTGCTCTTGCTTTTTGCAATTAACTGACACTTGCTATCACACAAAAGAATTATAGTTACATTATCATTGCTCATAAACATGTACCAAGCACATATTATATTTATTTATTTAAATAACAGTATTCGCCAGAGGTCCTTTACTTGTAAGTGCAAGAAATCCAATGCAAACATGCTTAAGCAAAAAGAGGAATTATATGGCTCAAATAAACTGTGAGAGGCTCTCACTATAGAAGAACAAGGAAATTAAACACAGTTGGATTCTTTCTCTGCCTGTAGTTTCTTTTCTTTGTGTATACCAGCCAAATTATCTCAGACTGGTTATTTATACAAGGCAAAAATCATGATTTCTAGTACTATCAATGTTTCTATCCTCACAACTGTCTGAGTGGAAGGGGAAAAAATTCTAGTTTTCTACTTCATTTAAAAAAAAAATTCTGGGGGAAAATTTGTAATGGACCTGGGTCGGGTCATGAGGCCACCACTGGACTAATCATTGTGCCTAAAGAATAAGGTAGGATGCATGGTCAACCTGGGCGAGGTTGAATGGCTTTCTCTTATATATGACCTTTCTGGACTTGGATGTATAATTCTGCCAAAAATGACTGGGCTATAATCTTACAAGGGATTAGTCAGTATACTATGCAGATGTTGTTGTTGTTAAGTGCCGTCGAGTCAGATCCGACCCATAGTGACCCTATACAGGGTTTCCGAGGAGTAACTGGTGAGCTTGAACCTCCGACTTTGCAGTTCAAACAGCTTTCCGATAGGATTTGTAAAATCACGCTACATGATTAAGTGACTTTCTGATAATTGGTCTGTTAATATGCAAATTGAGTGATTATTGTCTATGAGGGGATTGGTCATGTCATGGTCTCACTGAGAGTGCCATGCCTTGAAACTGAATATAATGGCCAATCCCACAGAGGTCTGGGGACAGAACCTTACTATCATCAAGAAGATTATGAAGTGTATCACACACTTCCTGTACAGGGTCCCTGAATTGAGAACCTCTTAGACCCAGAACAAAGAGCTATAACACTGAAGATGGTCTGAGACAGAAAGAAATGGCAGCAAATTCAGCACAGCCCATTGCCAGAGAAAGGGCAACAGCGATACAAGCAGCAA
The DNA here is from genome assembly GCF_000296735.1 of Chrysochloris asiatica. Lineage (NCBI taxonomy): Eukaryota > Metazoa > Chordata > Mammalia > Afrosoricida > Chrysochloridae > Chrysochloris > Chrysochloris asiatica. The sequence continues at coordinate 21,991,426 of NW_006408523.1, read as the reverse complement.
GAGCCATGAGACCAGCAGAGGACTGCAGTGGGCTTTACCTGCCCATGGAGCAAGAGCGAGCACAGTGCCTTCAGGCAGGAGGCTTCCCGGTAGATGGGGGTTCTGCTGGACACTTGACAGCAGAGCTAAAGAGCCGTAATACTTGCCAAAGCAGGACAGGAGTCTTGAGACAGGCTACTGGCTGACATGGCCAATAAAAGGTTGTACCAACTAGTAAAGCCAAAAAAGCACTGAGTTCTAAGAGCCATCCTGACTGGAAACTGTCAGATTAACAAACTGTATCACATCTCCTGAATTGTATCCTATTAACTTCTAAATTGATTCTAATCCTATGTTATAACCAGCTATTTTTTGGAATAAATCATATAATTATGAGTATGGTTTATGAGTTCTGTGTGCTCAGTGCTACAACCTATCAACATCAGCAGAGACAGAGATTGCACAGGTGGTAGGAGAGGTTCACTGACGTCAGAAATGGTGAAAAGGTTGGAGAGTGGAGGTATGTCTGACCTCTACCTCATTAGAAAGGCTGAACCTGATTCTCATCCTTCCTCCTAAATATAGATGAGGTATGATACCATAGATTAGACTAGGTCAGGTCACTTCATTAAACAAAGAATTGTAAACACGGGAATGGGAATATGAAAGAAGATGCCAATTCCTATTGAGAACTCATAATTAGAGCAAGAAAAATACCTTCAAAATACCAGATACATTTCACATTTCTTAGATAAATATGAGGAATACAGGGTGAGCAAAACACACACATCTATGTATGCAGCATAAAATAAGTCTTCTCTTCCTATTCATTCAACTTTCTTTATCACTATGTATGTACAGACATAGTTTGGGTTACCCATAACCTATACTATTCAGAAGTCTGAGATACCAGTATTATGGGACTTTACTCTAAAAGGGAAGAATAATTATTAGATAATCAATATTATGAACAAAGGATGTGAAATAAAACCACATAAAATTATGACTAAGATAGGTCCAGAGTGGTATTTCATATCTAAGTTACATTTGCAACACCTACTTAAATCTTTTCACTGATGGAGCCATACATTGCTTTCAGCCAGATGGCAGTCATGGCATATTGTCACATTAATTGTAAAGTGTACATCATTGATGTTACATGTGTTGAGTTCAACTGTCATCTAAATATAAAATATCTTCAAAAAGAGTACATTGTAGCTCAGCATAAAAAACAAAACAAAACAAAAATTATATTTGCCGAGGTCACTAGAACAGTGATGCATTTGGTATTTTGGAAGTAAATATTCAGAATTAGAACAGTGATCTCAAGTCAATTTATCTTTCATAGAAAAAAAATGAATGCTTCAAGGAACCTAAGAAAGAAAGATTCGTACCAGTAATGAAACTGTGCTGTGTTATTGATTTACACGAAAGGCAACTAAAGTTAGGAGAAATTGCCAAAGGTACCAACTCATAGTGACCTTATGCACAGCAGGGATTAAAAACTATTTAAGAACACTGGTCTTGAGTGACAACATTTTATGTAATATAGAATATCATTAAAATATCATGCCAGATTTTAATTTACAGGTATTTTCTTTTGTTCATGCTACATAAAATAATATTACATTTTGCAAGGGATAGTTTCCTTGCTGTTAGAGAAACACAGTAGAGGTAGTTCCCAACTTAAGTTCCAATGACTCCATTGTGAGTTTGGAAGTAAGTTGAATACCTCATTTTTAAAGTTATTATTATTATTTCCTTTTATTATTGATATCTTTATAGACCTAATCTTTATTTGTCTTTGGGGGATAGAAACATTACCCACAAACTTATAGATATATTTTAGTACATTTAAAAAATAACACACACATCCTTAAGAAAATGGACAATGGTTGGCCTATTGTCAGTTTTGGTAATGACTCCACTCATGGAAGGTTTTGGATCACCTGCATTATCCCTGGGAATGGGGGTAGCATTGGTGAAAGTTGTCTGCATGTCCGTTTTTTGTACTAACACTGTATGGATCATATTACTACTGATAAGCCATACAGAACAAAAGCAAGTGTTTGTAAGTGTGATCTGTCAGAGGAACTTGAATTATGTCAAATCAGAGATACCGGTAATGAAGCACATAAATTTTTACTGAAATCACTGTGACAACATTGCAGTGTATCAGGATTAATATACAAGATAGTAATCAGGTTGCTTACATTTTAATCCTTGTTCTGTCACCAAATAATTGTTAAACTAGGCATTGGGCTGCTGACAACAAGACCCACAGAGAAAGAAGGGGCTGTCTGCTTCCTGAAAGATGGACAGGAACCTCAGAAACCTCATACAGAGTTGCTATGAATCAGAATTGACTTGATGGCTGTAGGTGTGGTTTTTGGTTTTAGGGAAAGTGAATGAGAACTTCAGTAATCCCTACAATAGAGTGCTAAGAAGTTGGAAAGTATAAGATTTTAGACTACATTCAATTAAAAATCAGTTTTAAACATGAAAGCACATGATTGATTCTAGAAGGATTGAAGAACATAAAAAAGAATTCATGATTTCTTTCATCTTAACAGTGATGAGTCTGGAAATGTTATGACAGTTACTTGGTAGTAATTTCCAGTGGCCTGTGTGGTATCCTCATTTTCAATTCTGGAATAATTCTAAATCACATGCTTAATGTTCCCATTTGAAATATATCTAGCATGCAAAACATGCCCTGTTTTCTTTCACCTTCATAGTGTTTGCTGTTTTGATTAGTAGTTATTGCTTCAGGCAGATTTGTGAAGCAGTAAGTGGGAGAAAATGCTAATGGATAGCTAATCAAGTGAGTGGATATCAAATAGTCAATTACTAGAGAGTACAATTATAATTCACAAAATATGTGAAGCATTATCATTTTGATGCAGCAGTTTTAGACCAAGCATTGTAACTAGAAAAGACAAGGGTTGCACACTGTCTTACACGGAAATGGAGTCATTAAGAACCTAAGATTTTCTAATAAGATGGTGATCTTTCTTCATCAGATGCCATAGGCAGATCTGCTGTGTGTACATTGAGAATATAGTATAGCATTTGCAAAACTCAAATAGGAACATTTTACCCATCGGTTTCTTAGACTCTAAGAACCTAAGGGTGATTTGAGTCCCTACTAAGTCCTTCCTACATCTTTAAGATTGACACAAACTGATTCAACTAAGTCAAATTATTCTAGAAAAACATATTCTAAATATTCTTGACAAACAAATAAGACAAGAGGATGACAGATAGCATTCTCTGTGATCTACAATTTAAAATTTATTTTCTGATTCCAAGCCCTCACTTTCTAATTTACAGGGGGAAAAAAAAGCACAAAATGTTATAGCTAGAAGGAAACATAAACCTAATTTAATCTAACCATATAATTTTTCATATGTATAAACTGAATTACAAAAAGGTTAAATAAAGTGTTCAACCCCATTGAACTAGTTGGTGACAAACTGAGTTTTCAAAATAGATCCTTTAATTTTTATTTCAATGGTTTGCTAACACTTGGCTGACTTTCAGTTTAGTAACTGAAATATCTCTGGTGGTCTGGTGGTTGGTAGTTATGTGCCCTGGAGTCAGTTCCGACTCATAGCGATTCTGTACAGGGTTTCCGAGGCTGTAAATCTTTATGGGAGCAGAAAGCCTCATCTTTCTCCCACAGAACAGCTGGTAGTTTCAAACTGCTGACCTTGAGG
>NW_006408523.1:21984069-21987628 GCF_000296735.1 Chrysochloris asiatica | reverse complement strand
GCTGTAAATCTTTATGGGAGCAGAAAGCCTCATCTTTCTCCCACAGAACAGCTGGTAGTTTCAAACTGCTGACCTTGAGGTTAGCAGCCCGATTCATAACCACTGCACTACCAGAGTACCTAACAATTGGTTATTTCTTTCCTTTGTTATTTAATCCTATGATCCTTCAATTCTGATGCCTCACTGCTAGAATTCTTTCAAGTCAACCAGACACAAAAGTCCATTCATTACTTTTATATCATTTTTTAAATTCCCAGGCTGAAACTTTCTGAGAAATATTAATATCAGAGTAATGTTCAGTGAAAATAAATCAAGTAGTAGGCATTAGAAAGTCTCAAAAAATGATGTACCTTATATAGTCTTTGGTTTAAAAAACCGGTATTACCATATTACAGAAAATTAGCATATGCAAAATTATTTAATGCTCCTCAACTGAGAATATCTCCAAATAATTTAGCAATACAATTTTTACCTGCATCAGCTATCAACATATTACAAACCCAAGTATTACAGAAGAACACATTTTAGGAAACGCCATTTAGGTAAGTTCACAGTCTGATAAACTGCTCCAGTTCAAGTAACAGGTAATTTATCATTCGTACCTTTCATGCTAGCTAAGACGTCCCTCCTCTTTGCCACCCAACACTAGTTTATTGTTGTTGTTAAGTACTGGTGAGTTGCTACCAGCTCATAGCAACCCTATTTAGAGTTTCCAAGGAGCAGGTGGTGGATTTCCACGGCTGACCTTGTGGTTTGAAGTCCAGTGCTGTTCCTACAATGCCACACCAGAAGTCCTAATGGTGCATAGGTCAGCATTTAATAAAATAGGCTTTCCATAAGAAATACCCAGTTTGAAAATCTGTCTCTACTTTTAGAAAGCTGTGTAACTTTCATTTTCCCATCTGTCACATGGAATAAGGAACACTCCTGGTGTCCTGGCTAACTCAGCAGCCAACCAAAAGGTTAGTGATTGAGCCCACCAGCCACTCCACTTGAGAAAGCTGCGGCAGCTTGCTTCCCTAAGGATTTACAGTTTTAATCTATCCTATGGGGATGCTATGAGTCAGAACCTATTTGACCATGAGTATTGTTTTGTTATTTAATTACCATAGAACAATGGTGTGGCACTGTGGGCTAATGTGTCAGACTGCAAAGTCATTTGAAGTGCAAGATCAGCGGTTTAAGCTCACCAGCTGCTCTTTGGAAACCCTATCTATACAGGGTCGCTATGGGTTGGAATCGACTCGAGACTAGAGGGCACTCCACAACAACAACAATGGTGTGGCGGAGCTGTGGGTTAATGCGCTGAACTGCTAAGTTGGTTTGAACTGCAAGATGGGCAGTTCAAGCTCGCCAGCCGCTACTCAAAAAACCCTATACAGAGTTTCTATGGGTCGGAACCGAATCGAAGGCACTTAACAACAACAATAGTTACAACATCACAGACTCACACATATACCTATGCTGGGGTAACTCACAGAAGACTAAGACTTCCACTGAATACCAGCGCCAGGCTGTAATGTTGTGAGATCATGGAGCGAAAGGAAACGCGCAGGGATATCTGCTTACTGCATAGCTTTCCCCTCCAGAACGCTAGCTTATTTTTGATTTGCGGTAAAAGACTGAGAAGAGGCCAGCAGAGTTTCTGGCAATCTCACAAGTTGCTAAACAACCCAAACTTAATGGGCAAGATCATAGAAAAAGGAGCCCTGATTGTGTAGTGGTTAGGATGCTCAACTTTTAACCAAAACTCTCGGTGGTTTGACCAGCCACTCCATGGGAGAAAAATGTGGCAGTCTGCTTCCCAAAAGATTATGGCACTGGAAACGCTATGGGTCAGTTCAACTCTGTCGTATTGGCTCACGATGAGTCAGAACCTAGTGGAAGGCAGTGGGTACCCATATAAGACAGTTGGGGAAATCTTAATCAACATAGGTTAAGGAGAGGATAAGAAATAAAACGGACATTCTGAAAAGGAAAGCATTCCCCCCTCCCTCACCCCAACAATTTAATGGTCCTAAGCAGTCAAAACCTTTTAATCAGGATTTACCTAGAAAAGGGTCCCCTTAAAAGTGCTGCCAGCTTTCAGGTGGGATTTCTGAGAGGATAATTGAAAGGGATCAGATAGGAAAAAAAAAGGAGAGGTCTTATAAAATTTACAACCCAGATTGAATCCTCCATAATCTTTTAGGGAAGCAGACTGCCATATTTTTCTCCCATGGAGTGGCTGGTCAAACCACCAATAGTTTTGGTTAGAAGTTGAGCATCCTAACCACTGCACAATCAGGGCTCCTTTTGCTTTGATCTTGCCCATTAAGTTTGGGTTGTTTAGCGATTTGTAAGATTGGACTTCCAGAGCATAGCTGCAATTTCTGTCCAGAGGAACACAGTATCCCACAAAGCCTTTGCAAGTTTTTATATACAATGTCTGTCATCCATTAAAAATTGAGATAGAACTGGAGATGTCCTACTTCTCAGAGTTATCTAATAAAATCATTATAATAATTCTAGTTAACTTTTCTAGAAAATAAGTTGCTGTTGTTAATTGCCGTCAAGGTGGTTGAGACTCACCATGACCCTATATAGGGTTTCCAAGGACAGCTAGTATGTTTGAGCCACCCACCTTGTGTTTAGCAGTCCAATGCTTATCCTACAGCAACAAACCAGGAGTCCAAGAACTTCGCTATATAAAGGGAATTCATTTTCTTTTAGAAAACTTGAACAATGCAATATTTAAATGACCTAGTATTTGTGTGCAATCATAGATTGGCTGAATTGGAACATTTGCTATAAAGCTGCCAAGTGAATTCTGACTCATAGTAAGTCTTTAGCAGAGTATAACTGCCTCCGTTTTCTCAATTGTAAAGATTGTTGTTGTTGTTGTTAAGTACCATGGAATCGGTTCCAACTCATAATGACCCTGCACAGGATTTCTGAGGCTGCAAATCTTTACGGGAGCAAAAAGCCTCATCTTTCTCCTGTGGAACAGCTGGTAGTTTTGAACTGCTAACCTTGAGGTTAACAACCCGATTTGTAATACATGCAAAGAAATAATCTGCCTGAAGTAGGAAACTCAAAAATGAATAAAGAATACAGTAAAGATATAGCCTAGTGTTTTGGAGTCCTGGAATGTGAGGAAAAAAGATATGTTAAAGGCAAATTTTCAAAAATAATGTTAAAGAATTTCTCAAATCTTATATTAAAAATAATCAAAACATCAAACTGCAAAAGGTAGCATGGTAAATACCAAGAGGAATCATGTTAAAACTGCTTAAAATCAACACTGAAGAGAAAATATTAAAAGAAGCCAAAATAACAATCATAAAATTGAAGGATAAATCGTCCATGTTGTTGTTGTCAGGTGCCATCGAGTCGGTACCGACTCATAGTGAGTGACCTTATGCACAACAGAACAAAACACTGCCCAATCCTAGGCCAACCTCACTACTGTTGCCACGCTTGAGTCCAACGTTGCTGCCACTTTGCCAATCCATCTCGCTGGGGGTCTTCCTCTTTTTCTCTGACCCTCCACCTTACCAAACATGATATCCTTCTCCAG
>NW_006408523.1:21975694-21983189 GCF_000296735.1 Chrysochloris asiatica | reverse complement strand
TTTCCGAGGCTATAAATCTTTACAGGAGCAGAAAGCTTCATCTTTCTCCCATTGAACAGCTGGTAGTTTTGAACTGCTGACCTTGCGGTTCACAGTCCGATTTGTTACCACTACACTACCTGAGCTTCTTTGCCATAGGTAGTCAATAAAACACAAGTAGATATACTTTTGATATTCCCTGCTTTCATCCAAGATCCTTCTGATATCAGTAATGATATTCCTCATTCCATTTCCTCTTCTGAATCTAATATGAATTTCTGGAAGTTCATGTTGATGTACTGCTGCAATTGTTTTTGAATTATCTTTAGCAAAATTTCACTTGCATGTGATATTGTCTGATAATTTGTACATTCTGTTGGATCACCTTTCTTTGAAATGGGAACAAATATGGATCTCTTCCTAGAGGCTGACTAGCTGACTTCTCCTAGCACAGCATCAATTTGTTGAAACATTTCTGTCTGTCCGTTCCTGGGGATTTGGTTTTTTTTGGATGCCTTCAGCTTTTACTTCTTCCTTCCATACCACTGGTTCTTGATCATATGCTACCTCCTGAAATGGTTGGACATCAACCAATTTTTTGGGCACATTTCTGTTTATTCCTTCCATCTTCCTATGATACTTCCTACGTTGTTTGATAGTTTGTCCACATTTTGCTTCAGTATTGTAATTTGAGGTTTGAGTTTTTTATTTAGTGTTCTATAATAAATAGAGAAAGGATCTTTGAGAAGGTAAAAAAAAGACAGGAAAAAAAGAAAAGATCACAATGGATGGCAAAGAGATTCTGAAATTGTTCTTTAACATAGTGTAGTTTAAGTGAACAAAAAAGTTAAAAATAGAGTAAAGGAATTGAATAGAACCTTTCAAAGCATAGCTCAAGATGAAAAAGTAATATATTACATTTTAAGAATCCCATACTACATGAAAATATCTTTTAAATATGCATTTCCATACAACTAACAAATGGGAGTATTTGTTTTTAGCAGACCTATATTAAAGACTAAAGGGAATTCTTCCTACTTAAGGAAGAATATCCTAGTAATCATCACAGACTTTTGAGAAGAAATTAAGAGCAATAGTAAAGATAAACAGATAAGTAAATCATAAATTCACATTGACTTGCCGAATATGATTGTATTGATTTATGCAGTCTAAAACACCTGGCAAATTAATTAAACAATTAAAACAAAGGATAGGAGGAATAAATAGAGCTAAAGAGGTCTGGGGTTAATCTTCCATTCTAGGAACAGAGGGACCGTAGGACCATCAAGAGGGAAGAGCATAAGTGCAGCGTGGGATCCTAACCAGAGAAGCAGCGACACTAGAGACAGAGGCAAAGATGATGGCATAGAGAGAGCAGCTAAGGACTCTAGACTCATGGAAAGAGAAAGGCTGTCTGCTTTTAGGCAGGAGACTGACTTGCAAAATATGCCTTTTGGTTGCTTAATAAATGTATATTTTCTGTGTGTTTTGTATACATCAAAAATAAATTTAAAAAAGAGTGAATAGAGGTAAATATTGTTAAACAAAGGTGCATGGAGGGGATTGTAATCATTGCAATGAAACAAAGTATGATTAACTGAGTGCAAAACCGATGATTTGCCATGTAAATTATCACTCGATTCACAATAAAAGCTTTCAAAAACACAAGTAATCTAGGGTCATAACAATTTTGGGGAGTACTGTTTTGCTAATTTATATTAATAATTCTTAGAGAAAAAGAATGTGTAATTCATCAAGCCAATAAAAAAGCAAATGGAATAGTAAAAAGAATGCTTGATTAAACTGTAATAATGCAGAAAAAGAACAAAATAACAAACATAGTGAAAGAAAACAAATACAAATGTTATAGATATAAACTGATATATGAATAACATTATAAGATATAAACTATGTACTTCAATGAAAAGACAGAGTGTCAAAATGATCAAACAAAGAAAGATCAATACGCTATTTCCAAGAAGCATTATAGACAACATTGTTGTTGCTGTTAAGTACCATTGACTTGGTTTCAGCCCATAGTGACCCTGTATAGGGTTTGTAGAGAGTGGCTGGTGAGCTTAAAGGACTGACCTTGCAGTTCAAACTGACTTTGCAGTCCAGCACATTTATCCCCAGTGGCATACCAGGACTCCAATAGAGGATGTTATAGAAATAAAAATAAAAAGAATAGGAAAAAATAGAACATGCCAAAACTAAATAAAGAAAACTTTTATTGCTCTACTAATATCAGACAAAAGGAGCTCTGGTAGTGTAGTGGTTACAAATCGGGCTGTGAACCGCAAGGTCAGCAGTTCGAAACTAACAGCTGCTCCGTGGGAGAAAGATGAGGCTTTCTGCTCCCGTAAAGACTTACAGCCTCGGAAACCCTGTTTAGGGTCACTATGGGTCGGAACCGACTTGATGGCACTTAACAACAACAACAATATCAGACAAAGTAGACTATATGGCAATAAAGACATAAAGAGGAATATTTCATAACTATAAATAATCTACCAACTGTTGTTTGGTGAAATGCTGTTGAATTGGTCCCTACTCATAATGACCCTGTAAGGGTTTCTAAGGAGTGGTTGCTTGGTTTGAACTACTGGTCTTGTAGTTCAAACTGACATTGCAATCCAGCACCTTATCCTTCAGTGCCAAACCAGGACTCCATAATCTACTAATATGATATAATATTTCTGTATTTGTTTGCAAATTTTGACACAAGTAACTTAATAGACAAAATCACAGTCCTCATGTTAAACTTTAATATAACACTTTCTATAACTGAAAATATAAACAGACAGAAGTCATTAAGCATATAGACAACTTGAAAAATATAATTTATAGACCTGCTCTAATTTACATATTCATAGAAATATGCATCTGATAATAGAACCGTATTCCAATGATACTAGAAACCACATTGTTTAAAAATAAACATGGAATGCTTACCAAAATTGATAATATGCTGAGCAATTTTTAAAAAATCACTGATTGTATCCTCAGCCACAGTAAAATCTAGCCAAGATTTAACTAAAATCACAGAATTGGACAGAGTAATATTAGCAAGTACACCCAAACCTTTAAATCTAAGTTAATGAAACAGAGAACTAAAAATATATCTCTTATTATAAAGTAAATGTCTTATCTAATCCATATAAATTATATCACAAATTCCAACTTAGCTAGATTAAAAAAATGAGGACATACATTCCTAAAGTCATATACCTGTCCATTATTTCTGAATATCTTGAATTTAAGCAAAAGTTTGAAACCATATCAAAATATACCCATTCATAGTAATACATTGTATTAACTATTTATGTAGTACACAATATCTTCATAGTGACATATTAAGATATTAATTGCTTATGCACTAATAAAGATGCTCACAATAAAATACCAAAATCTAAGACCTGGAAAGAACTTGGAGGAGAGATTCTAACTGTGAAGATGATCGCACCCAGTTGAAAGAACAGAACGGTCATTTGTATAATCAGGATTAAAGTTGAGTAGTACCTCTGCTTCCACTAGTCCAGATGAGGAATCAAAGCATATTGAACCATGGAGTCTTCTCTATAAAATGCCATAATAAATTATTGCCAGTTGATTGTGCAAAAAAAAAAAAAGGAGTTGAAACCAACATTTGCTGTGTGTCTAATGATTGCTTGTAATGGGCTTGACCCTATGTTGTGAGTTGTTTAATGACAGTAAATACTCCCAACAACCTTGTGACACAGTAGGACTATAAATAAAATGTGCGTGAGAACACTGCATCAACTGTAAAAATTAATGCCCACTTAACCTATGGATGCAGTAGCTATAAAGAGGGAACACATCTTTACAGCAAGGATCATTCCCATCCCCTCCATACAGAATAGACAGGGATGGGCAACTTGGACATTGACTACCCAAAATGGGAGGGCTACAAAGGCAAGAAGTGACTGGCTTACGAGCTTTCAAGAGGGAGCCTAGATCCAGAGGGCACGGAGGAAGGTAGACTCTCCACTGAATAGTATCCAATCTGTCTGGGCGGGGCTGATGAAAGGAGATGCGGATAGGTCTCTTGCGATTCAATAGTGAATAATTGTTATCAAGACTGATTGTGAGAGTTGGAAATGTAAAGGTAGATGTTTTGTAGCAACAGGAGGGGAGTGATTAACTTTGCAGTCTAGGAGCAGAGGTCCTTGGGACCATCAAGGGAGAAGAGCAGAGAGCAGGACCCTAGCCAGAGAAGCAGTGATGCCAAAGATGAAGGCAGAGAAGATGACGTGGAGAGATGGAGCATCTGAGGACTTTAGACCCAGAGAGGGAGAAGGGATGACGACCGGGGAACATGCTTGCAGGGTATACCGTTTGGTTGGTTGATAATACATAGAGGGGATTGTAATTCTGTCAATGAAATGATATACGATAGGATGAATGTAAAGCTAATGTTCTCCCATGTAAACTATCACATAATTCACAATAAAACATTAAAAAATTAATTAATTTTAAAAAAAGAAAGTGAGGCGGCACAGGAGGCACTCACTCATCTCTGCCAAGAAATCTGGAAGACAACCATAAAATAAAATAAAAAATTTTAAAATAAAAAAAAAAAAAAATTAATGCCCACTTAAATTATGATCTCATGCAAACTGATAGGTATATGGGCATTCTCAACCATAATATGTTAGATGAGTTAGCATGTTAGCAGTATTCTAGTGAAGAGAGCACATTTCAGTTCGTTTTCTTTCTATACCAAATAGATTCAAAATTTGGATATGATTCTGGTAACTGATAACTTTTGTTTTTAATGGTAGAAACCACAATGTTTTAAAGTAAACATGGAATCTTTACCAAAATTAACAATGTACTGGATAACTTTTTTTTTTTTTTAATTCATAGTTGATTCTGATTTCCAACTGAATAACTCATAATACTCACATATCACAATCTGAATTTAAAGTGCTTAAGGAAAAAATTGACAGTTCTCCATTGAGATTTGGCATTCAGGGCCAACTTTTTCCTTTTTAGCATTGCTAAAAAAGAGTTGACTTTTCCCTAAAAGAAAATTTTGAATAAAAAAGGGATCATTTGACTTTTTTCTATAGCTTTCTGTTAACTTTCAAGGAAATGAATGAAACTTTCCAGTTTCTAATGACAGTAATGAAAATAATGGCGGTGGTGGTTATGTGCCGTGGAGTCGGTTACCCTGTGTAGAGTTTCTGAGGCTGTAAATCTTTACCAGAGCAGAAAACCTTATCTTTCTCCTGCAGAACAACTGGTAGTTTTGAACTGCTGACCTTGAGGTTCGCAGCCTGAGTCATAACCACTACGCTACCAGAGATCCTGATATAGTGTGAATCCTGGCGCAGCATAGTGGGATAAATCATTGGACCAAAAGTTAGTTTGAACCACAAGGTCGGCAATTCAAACTCACCAACCACTCTTTGGGAACCCTATATAGGGTTACTATGAGTCATAACTGACTTGATGGCACTTAATAACAACAACAAACTAATTATTTTGAGTGCATAAACCATGACATAGAAAGTTAATATAACAAACTTAAGAACAATGCAGGAATATAAATTAAAACAATAGGAGAAAATAGAGACATTAAAAATCTGTTAGAACATGAAAGCGATATATAAAACTTAGCGGTTTAATTACAAAGTGGGTCCTTAGAAATAAGGCAAATTTAGGGGAGAAGCAAAAGATCTGAGTCATATTAGAGTCAAGCCTAAATTACCCTTCTAGACTATAGCAAGTGTGGTTTCTCAAGTCTGAAATGGAAATGAATTTCACCACTGTCATGTTGTCATGGATTAAAGAAGAGGGTAATAGAGTCAAGAAATCCGGTAGGCCTAAGGATCAAGTGTGTCTGTTAAATTCCAATGCATTTTCATTTGTATTATTGTTGTTGTTAAGTGCCATTGAGTCATTCTTGTTGTTATATTTAAGTGCTGTCGAATCAGTTCAGACTCATAGGGACACTGTATTGGGTTTCTGAGGAGCGGCTGGTGAGTTTGAACCAGTGACCTTGCTGTTCAAACTGACCTTGGGTTGAGTGCTTATCCTACAGCACCACACCAGGACTCCTATAGTGTTATTTTGCATTTTAAAAACATCTCAAGGCACTGCCTTCCCCAACCTATCATCAGCTGGATTTTAAGTAAACACCCATGGAATATATGGCTGTTTTATTTTCTATTGGTTATTCCAGAGTAATGTTTCGTAACTTTAAGAAGCAGACTTTCAAATCTGTCAAAAACAGATGAACAAAATAAATGATAGTTGAAAAAGGAAAGCAGTTGACTTTTAGTGTTGCATAGTAGAAGGGCACTGGAGATAAAGAATTACATTGCATTCATGTAGTTAATCTCTGATCATTAGGGCCCTTAAAAGGAAAAAAAAAAAAAAAAAATTATCAGTAGATTTGTGTATTTTTCCTAAAAGCAAGTTTCATTAAAACCAAGTCCCTCTCTGAAATTCATCTGTCCTGTTTGTCCCTGTGCAGACACACTTCCCCATGTAACTCATGTAGATCAGGGAAGTTGATTCTGCCCTCAGCTCTAAAGCTGGTTCCTGAAACCCAAACCAGCCATGATCATCTGATCACCCTTAGCAGTAACTGGTTTTTAGAGTCTAGGCTTGAGATAAGCAGTTTGTGGTTTTTCTCTGGTTACTGACATTGGTTAAGGCCCTGGTTCTCACAAGTGTAGTTCCTGGTCCAGGAGAAACAGCATTCTCTGGGAACCTATTAGAAATGCAGATTGCTGGTCTATCGCCCAGACCTTCTGGATCAGAAACTTGAAGAGGGCTGCCCAACAGTTTGTCTTTAACAAGCCCACTGGGTGATTCAGATGCACACTATTTAGGTTTCTAAATAGATGAGTTAAGAAGGAGCATCTGACTTAATAGGCTCCTTAGGATCCAAAGAAGATTCTCCTCCCATGGATATGAGAGAAGTTTGCTCCTTCTCACTGGTTTAAATAAAGAACTATATGATCCCAATTGCTGCTGGCAGCCTTAGGGGAACATGAAAGAATTCCACTTGTTGACAGAAAGAAAAGTGAAGAAGTTGAATAAAATTCTTTAGATGAATTTGGGATGGTGCTGCAACACAAGCACCTCCTGACTTTTATCCAAGTAAAAACAATCGGTTTCCTTATTCTTTAAATCTGTTTAGCTCTCAAGTTTTTGGTTAATTGCAGCAAAAACGTTCTGATACAGAATAACTGAAGGCCTGGTGTGGCGCTGTAGGATAAGCGCTCAACCCAAGCTTGATTGGAACCGCAAGGTTGGTGATTAAAATTCACCAGCCACTCCTTGAAAACCCAATACAGGGTCGCTATGAGTCAGAACCAACTCGACAGCACTTAACAACAACAACAGCAACACAGAATAACTTAATACATACACTATTGTTAAGTGCCGTTGGGTCGGTTCCGACCCATAGCGACCCTGTACAGGGTTTCCGAGGGTGTAAATCCTTACGGGAGTAGAAAGCCTCATCTTTCTCCCGCGG
>NW_006408523.1:21972789-21975444 GCF_000296735.1 Chrysochloris asiatica | reverse complement strand
GCAGCCCGATTCGTAACCACTACGCTACCAGAGCATACACTATTAGTCAGTATTATTGTTTATCCAACTGATATGTATAGAATACACTCTGTATGCCAGTCAGTAATGGTTCTAGGCATACAAATATGAAAGCAAATAATAACAAAATAAGGAGTTCTGGTGTGGCACTGTGGAATAAGTAGAGGACTGCTAATCTCAAAATCAGATCGGTGGTTTAAAACCCATAACGTGCTCCTTAGAAACCCTATGAAGGGTCACTATGAGTCAGAACTGACTGTGTGGCACTTAACAACAATCACAACACAATTCCAATCTAATGGAGTTTACATTCTAGTTCGAGGTAATGTGTGCAGAAGGTAGGTATGAATGTGTGCGTGTGTATACAAGACTAAATCAAAAAGTATTGCTACTAGGGTTCCAGTTAGAAATGTCAATCCTTGGGTCTTTTACAAACCAAACATTGTTTACAAGTGTTATCTGTGACCAGTAAATGGTTAAGACAAATTCTTTCAGTAGCTCACTTGTCTTAGTCTCCCAGGTACCTTCAAAAAAATGTCTAATGGGCTTTCCAAGAAGATCTGCTTGGCCAGCTAAATTCAAGGCACAGAGGTCAGCTCAGAAGATTATGATAAAGTTGGGGGGAGGGGGCTCCAAATAGGTAATCTTGTTAGATTTTTGGAAAGGACATAGGGCAATCATGGAGGCCGATTAGGAAGATGTATTCAGAAAAATTGAAAACTACATTGGTGAGGAAAAAGTCCTTGAAAGTTGTACCAAGGCGTGTTTTCCATCACGACAATGCAACTGTTCATTTTTGCAGACGAGAAAGCGCTTCCTGTGAGCTTTCCAGTGGGAAATTTTACCCCAACCATCCTGCATCCCTTATTCCTTAATCTTGCACCTTCAGATTTGATTTTATTCTCCCAACTCAAGAAACATTATAAAGGAGCACAGTTTGAGGCTCTTGAGGATACTGAAACTGCTGTTTTGACTAGGTGTAGTGTGGTGCTATAGGATAAGCACTAGACTGTTAACCGTGAGGTCAGCGGTTCAAACCCACCAGTCGCTCCTCGGAAACTCTACACAGGATCTCTATGGTTTAGAACTGACTTGATGAACACTTAACAAGAACAAATTAAGAGCACTGGATTCTTTGGGGAAGGGTTAAAAAGCTGGAAGCATCATCTTCAGAAATGTATAGACCTAGATTGAGGTAAAGGTCAAGAAACAGTAGTTTCACATTTTAATATTTTGTTTAATAAATCTTTCCATGATTTTTGTTT
This sequence comes from Chrysochloris asiatica, assembly GCF_000296735.1. NCBI lineage: Eukaryota > Metazoa > Chordata > Mammalia > Afrosoricida > Chrysochloridae > Chrysochloris > Chrysochloris asiatica. The sequence goes on along the minus strand of NW_006408523.1, from coordinate 21,974,161 downwards.
TTGATTTTGACTTACCCTCGTGTGTGTGCCTGTGTGTGTGTGTGTGTGTGTGTGTGTGTATGTATGAAAAAGAGCAGAGTTTTAAACAGGTTGTAAGTGTTACAATAAAACATGATAGAGGTTGCAATTTTAGTTGTATGGCTAGGAAATGTCTCATTGAGAAGATGCCATTCAGTTATATGGTGGGGGCAGGGAGGAGATCCAATTAGGCAGGGGTGCAGCAGGGGCAGCCCTGGAGTATCCGACTGAAGCCTGCATTCAACTCTATAGTGAAGTCGATATCATTAGTCTGACTTCCAGTTATCAAACTGAAACATAAAGGGATAAAGCAAATTGCTCAGGATTGCAGAGGTGATAAATAATAGACCATGATTTGTCTATTTATAAAGTGTGAGCATTTTCACTATGTTATATTCCCTCCAGATTTATGTTGTAACATTAATAAATATATATTTTCTTAATAGTTATGTGATACCCACTACATCGAATTCTAACTCATAGTGACCAGCCACTCCTTGGAAACCCTATACCGGGTCGCTATGACTCAGAACTGACTCAACAGTCCTTACCAACAACAGCAACAGTAAGAGTACAACTGCTCTGCTGGATTGCTTTAACTGTAAATCTTTACCGAAGTTGACAAACTTATCTTTCTCTCCTGAAGCTCCTGGTGGGCTTGAAACAACTACTTTGCAGTTAGCAGCCCATCACTTAACCCAAAATCCATGAGCTGTGTTCTTACGTTTCTTTTGGACCCTTCCATTGCTTAAGAGGAGTCCTGGTGTGGTGCTGTAGGATCAGCACTGCACTGTGAACCACAAAGTTGCAGTTCAAACCTGCCAGCTGCTCTTCCAAAACCCTATACAGGGTCATTATGTGTTGGAACTGACTTGATAGCACTTGACAATAACTTTACTTGAGACAGTCCATTATAGAGAACAATAGCTTAAAGAGGGAGAATTTTGCATACTATTATTGTATTAAACTGCTTACCACATGGAACCTTCTTTTTTGGGGATCCCAAAGCAGTAACAAACTTTTTATTTGCTTGCTCTTGGGATTATACTCAGCTTGTACAGACCAGCCATTATAATGGCAGGAGTGGCAGCTATACCAAAGGAGGAGGTAAAAGAGGCTTTGGTGGTGGTAGTGGAAGCAATCTGGGAGACGGCAGAAGCTACAATGATTTTTGGCAATGACAACAATCAGTCTTCAAAGTTTGGACCCACGAAGGGAAGACATTTTGGAGGCAAGAAGCTCTAGCTCTTTTGGTGGTGGAAGTCATTATTTTGCCAAGCCACGAAACCAACGTGGCTATGGCGGTTCAAGCACCAGCAGTAGCTATGGGAGTGGCAGAAGGTTTTAAAGATTG
>NW_006408523.1:21966080-21970891 GCF_000296735.1 Chrysochloris asiatica | reverse complement strand
AGGTCAGTAAACAATTGCTCCACGAAGTCTCTGTGCAGAGTCCTGGTTTGGCATTGTGGGTTAATGCGCTGTACTGCAAAGTTGGTTTGAACCACAAGGTTGGCAGTTCTAGCTCACCAGCTGCTCCTTGGAAACCTTATACAGGGTCACAATGGTTCAGAACCAACTCGACAGCACTTAACAACAACAACAAGCCTCAAGAAGGTTCTCTGGACAAGCCAGCGACCTGAGTTCTGCATGTCATGTGATGGCCTTGTCCATTGTGGCCCTCTTTGGCTCAGTCATTAAAAATTGTGTATCAGCCCTCTGCTATTTCTAGGCTCTACCAAAAAATGAAGGAAAAAAAAAAAAATCACTTGGCAATGTATCTAAGGAATCAGTTATGCATCAGGTGGTAGTGGGGGAGAATAAGTGAGGGAAATAATCTTGACAAGAACCTTATTGATACAAACCATAATTCTGCTCTCCTATAGACCAGGGCAAACGAGGGCAACAGATTTCTCTCTGAACTCAAAGCTCAGACAAATAATTTAATAGTTATGTTGATGATTGCCTTGAATAATAGATATGTCCCTTAGTTAACAGATGTTCCCTACAGTTGCTCAGTATAAATTGCACCTTTTCAATGTGTTTTCCTTTGTATCAAACATATATTCAGCAAACTTCCTATCCTCCTGGAGCTTACAAATCAGTTTTTTAATGAAAAACTTGTGAAGATGGATTTTATTTCATACAATATTTTTTAGTGAATGGAGGGACAGCCTAGCTAAAGATTTAAAAAAAGAATGCCTTGGAACAGAAACATTTTTATGTTTGCTATCTATAGTGCACTTACTTCTGAGAATCCATCAGAAAATGAGGCCTTATCTTGCTTGACAACAATCATTATCTTGTAAATAATGCCTTTTGAGGAATTTAAAATTTCTGCCATTGCCCCTGAAATGACTCTATAATCTGGCAGCACTGTTGTGTAAACTAACATTTAGAAAGCAGATGGTATTATAATTCCTTCCATCAAAAAGTTAATAATCTGTGACTTTCCAAAATCACAACAAAAATGTGATGTCAGTTCTTCCAATAATAAAGAGCTTCTTTGTGGTCTGAGAATAAATAAGATCAACTGAAAATTTCAGGTCACTTGAATTGCACTTGATAGTGCTTCTGAAGGCCTGCTTCCACTAGGCAGATCTGAGTATATCTCCATGTTTGGAACTGTAATTATCTGGCATTTTATACAAGAAGATATTGTTAAACGCTTATGCAAAAGAACTTTCTAATCCACCATTGTTTTGGGAGCTTTCAGTAACAGACATAAACATTTTACTTCCATTATATAAAATATTTTATTATATATGATGCTCACTTGCTTTTTATTCTCTGCCTTATAAAAGCCTAGAATGGAGTCTATATTACTAGAATCAAAGATTTTTAAAAAATCATACATGATTGTTGTTGTCAGGTGCCATTGAGTCGGAAACGACTCATAGTGACCCCATGCACAGCAGAAGGAAACAATGTCTGATCCTGGGCCAACCTCACACTTGAGTCCCTCAATGATGCCACCTGGCCAATTCATCTTGTTAGGGGTCTTCCTCTTTTTCTCTGACCCTCCACCTTACCCAGCATGACATCTTTCTCCAGCAACTGTTCCCTCCGGACAATATATCTAAAGTATGAGAGACGAAGCTTAGCCATCTTGGCCTCCAAGGAGCACTCTGGCTGCACTTCTTACAAAACAGATCTATTGGTTCTTTTGGCAGTCCATGACACTTTCAGTATTCTCCTCCAATACCACAACTCAAAGGCATCAATTCGTCTACAATCTTCCTTATTCACTGTCCAGCTTTCGCATCCATATGAGGTTATTGAAAATACCATGGCTTGGGTCAGGCGTACCTTAGTCCTCAAGCTGACATTTTTGCTCTTCAACACTTTAAAAAGTTCCTGTGCAGCAGATTTGCCCAATGCAATACGTCGTCTGATCTCTTGACTGCTGCTTCCGTGAGTGTTGATAGTTGATCCAAGAAGAATGAAGTCCTTGACAACTTCAATCTTTTCTCCATTGATAAGAATGTTGTTTATTGGTCCAGTGGTGAGGATTTTTGTTTTCTTGACATTAAGGAGCTCTGGCAGTGTAGTGGTTACAAATTGGGGTGTGAACCTTAAGGTCAGCAGTTCGAAACTACCAGCTGCTCTGCGGGAGAAAGATGAGGCTTTCTGCTCCCATAAAGATTTACAGCCTCAGAAACCCTGTACAGGGTCACTATGAGTCAGAACCGACTCCACAGCACATAACAACCTACATGATTAGAAGAGTGTTATTTTTGTTCACTGGCTGCAATATTTCAGAACTATAGTGAGTCTTTCTGGTTGTTTTCTCCCTGCCATGATTCTATCTTTGCTTCCAGTGAAAATCAAGGATATTCAAGTATTATGGTCTTTTCCCTAAGCCTAATGTGACAGTTTAGGATCAACAGTGAGATTAGAGGGACACCAAAACTTTCCTGACTTCTGGCTCCAATGGTGAGTTTAGAAGGGTTCCCCAAACCTCCCTCAGATTCTGTAACTTGCTAGAAGGATTCACAGAATTTACTGAACAGACTGTTATGTTGAATGCCAGGGTAAAGAGACATGGTGTGGTGCTGCGGGTTAATGTTGATTGCAAGGTCAGTTTGAACAGCAACGTTGATGGTGCAAGCCACCAACACACCTCGGAAACCCTAAACAAGTTGACTGTGAGTTGGAACTGACTTGATGGCACTAAGTAACAACAATAAAGAATTCATGCATCGCTGATCCACTAACTGGATCTAACAGGGAAATTGATGAGAGACTATTCCTGTCATATCTTTTTCTTAACCATCAATGGTAGGCAAAATCATGGCTCCCCAAATATGTTCACAACCTGATCATCCAAACTATGTTAAATTTTATATGGTAAAGGAAAATCAAGATGATTCTGGATTACCTTCCTGGGTCCAATATAATCACAAGGATCCTTTTAAGTAGAAGAAGGAGGCAGGAGAGATCCAGGGGGTTGGTGATGTGAGAGAGACTCATCTGGCCGTTTCTGACTTTGAATATGGAGGTGATTGTTGTTATTAAGTGTTGTGGAGTTGATTCCAAGACATAGCGACCCTGTATAGGGTTTCTGAGGAGCAGCTGATGAGCTTGAACCGCCAACCTTGAAGTTCAAATGGCTCTGCAGTCTGGCGCATCAGCCCACAGTACCATGCTAGGACTCTCATGCTAGATCCTGGTAATGAGAGCAGCAATGGATCACCCATCCTAGGTCTGGGCTTTGATGAGTGGATTTGCAGAGTTGGGACATAGCAAAAATACGTGGAAGGCATGTCTGACTTCCTGGCTTCACAAGGAGCAAGGAGAATCAAACTCAAAATCAGCCCAAGGCTCATTCCTATGAGTCAGAGGTCAGATATGCCTCCACCCTTCAAACTTCTTTATTCTCTTCTGACCATTAGTGTCCCTCTCATAGCGCTCCTGCATTCTGCATTGCAATGTCCACACAGAACTCAGACAAGGGAAGTGAACAGGGTGTAATTCAGGATTGTTGTTGTTGTTGTTAAGTGCCGTCGAGTCGGTTCCGACCCATAGCGACCCTGTACAGGGTTTCCGAGGGTGTAAATCCTTACGGGAGTAGAAAGCCTCATCTTTCTCCCGCGGAGCGGCTGGTAGTTTCGAACCGCTGACCTTAAGGTTCGCAGCCCGATTCGTAACCACTACGCTACCAGAGCTCCTTAATTCAGGATTAGAAATAACAAAGAATGCAACAATTTTCAGTCAGAACCGCCTCTTATCTGCCATACTGCAGGCAGGCCTCCCTCTTGACCTCTGAACTGCTCAGGGAAATGTTACAAAGCTTCTATGTTGTCAAGTGCCGTCGAATCCATTCTGACCCATAGCAACCCTGTATAGGGTTTCCTAGGAGCAGCTGGTGAGCTTGAACCTCTGACCTTGCAATTCAAATAGTTTTGCAGTCCTGTGCATTAACCCACAGTGCCACACCAGATGCCCAAAGGGCACAGTCTGCAAGCCAGCCTCCAGCCCTTAGGCACTCAGTCTGACTGGTTCCTGGTCAGAGAAGCCTGTTACTGTTTGCCGCAGCTGCTTTTCCAGGCAGTGACCTCAAGCTCCACTATGGTTCTTCTTTCATGATGGTCCTGGGACCATCTGTACCTACTCCTTTTAACCCTAGTGGGTTGACAAAACTAACCACTTCCAGCATTACAGTCCTGCACACCCTATTTGATGGTCCCAAACCCACCAGTTGCTCCTCAAAAACCCTATACAGAGTTGCTAGGAGCTGGAACTGACTCAACTGCACTTAACAACAACAACAGCAACAACTCAATCAATTGGTGGGAGTTAAGATTTTGAATAGAAAAGCGTTGTCAAGTAAATTGTGTCACAGAAGGCAACTGCCTTTTCTTGCAGTCAGAATCCTGGAATTTCTGTGAGCGTTATTTGTCTGAGGAGGCTCTATGGGCTAAAGGACTCCAGTTTCCTAAACACAAGTCTGAAGGAATTTTCCAGGAAGCTTCTCTATGGAAAGACAGACAATTTCTCCAGAGCATTGCCAGTTAGCCTAGATCCCTACAATGGGCGCCCCATTGGACTGGTTGAAACTTGCTTCTCTCTCCCAGTATCTCACACAACACCTGCTGAAGTGGAAAACTGGTATCAACAATAATGATGATGATGTTGTTGTTGTTGTTAAGTGCCATCGAGTCGGTTCCGACCCATAGCGACCCTGTACAGGGTTTCCGAGGGTGTAAATCTTTACGGGAGTA
>NW_006408523.1:21943961-21965385 GCF_000296735.1 Chrysochloris asiatica | reverse complement strand
AACAACAACAACAACAACAATCCATCTAGATTACTAGTTATGTCAAGTATATAGTTAAGTGCTGTTACCCTAAGTAATATTTCCAGAAAATTCAATAATGTACATTTATTTTTATACATTTCATTGTCTTCATTTCTTTCTCTCACTTCATGGGCATGGTCAGTTTTTTAAACCACACAGTGTTTATAGAAAACTTTTACTTCATCTTTCAACGAGTTCACCATCTTTATCCACTCCCGGGTTTTACTGATGATGCCCTTATATTTTCTCTTAAGAGTAGGTTATACAATCTCAATTGAATCAATACTGAAAAAAAAAAAAAAATGCAGAAAAAACCCACACCTCCTTAATAAAAATTAGCTTTTTTTTTTTTCCCCCCCGAATCCAGTTTTCCTGAAAGTATAGATCAAGTCCTGTTGTGTGTGATTCACACATAACAGCTGAAACCACTTCATCTACAAGTTAATGGATAAAATTAGCATTTTAAAGAGTTGGAGGGCTTAATTAGAAAGCTAATCCTTAGGCAAAAAGCCTCTCAGGAACACTAAAGCAGTTTGTTAATTTTGTTTGTTTCAGGTTGGGGGCAGAACCTGGAAATAGAAATCTACTCTGACTTGAAAAAATAAACGTTCGAAATTAGGCTCATTTAAAAAAGATATGCTTACAGTAAATGTCGTATGACCTTTTACCTTCCATGACTACTTATGTAAATCACGGCAGCATTCCAGTAAGGAATGGCCTATTTATTTCTGTCCTTTCCCCATACTTTTTCACAGTATTTTGAGTTCTGATTCTACCACTCTCTAATTGATCCATCTTGTATTAAGAGCTTGTACCATTTAGAGAGCAGCTACTGCCCCTACCCCAACCACTTAATGCAGTAGAACAGAGGAAAGGATTCCAATATTTTTAAGAATTTTGTTTTTACTGGCACATGCCTTCAAATTTCGAAACGTTGTATGCCATTGTTAAGTTTCCTTGCGTCTGTTCTGACTCATAGGGACCCTGTATAGTGTTTCCAAGGAGTGGCTGGTGGGTTTCAACTGCATACCTTTCGGTTAGCAGTCTACAGCGCCGCACCAGAACTGTTATTTTTGTTGTTAAGTGCCGTGGAGTTGGTACCGACCCATAGCAACCCTGTATAACTTTTCAGAGGAGCAGCTGGTGAGCTTGAACAGCTGACTTTGTGATTCAAACCGACTGCCTTCTAGAGCATTAACGAACTCACAGCACCACACCAGAACTGTTGTTGTTTTTGATGTTGTTGTTAAGTACTGTTGAGTTGGTTCTGACCCATAGTGACCCTGTGTAGGGTTTCCAAGGAGCAGCTGGTGAACTTGAAACACCAACGTTAAATGACTTAAAATACCACTATTTCTGTATTATCCAATTGTATACATTTTGTTTTGACTTTTGACTGCTGAGTAGGATTTAAATCTCTTACTCAATATACATATTGCTTCCCTTCCTGGCCATTGAAAATTATATAACTTTTTTGGGTTAAATTAGTAATTATTATTCATATTTTTATAGCTATATCAATATTGATAGCAGCTCAATGAAGTGGTGGTGGTGTGCAGTGAAGTCTATTCTGACTCAGCAACCCTGCATAGAGTTTCCAAGACTGTAAATCTTTAAGGGAGCAGAAATCCTCATCTTTTTCCCATGGAACGGCTGGTAGTTTAGAACTGCTGACCTTGAAGTAAGCACCCTGCCTCTTAACCACTATGCTACCAGAGCTTCTATGTTCTGTATAAATATTGGTTTTTGTGTTTTTTAATGATTAATCATTATTATTAATTATTCAATAAATAGGTTTTGATTGTCTACTTCTGCAGTACTGGCATCCTAGTAATCGCATTATAGGATAAGCACTGGACTGCAGACTGTAAGGTCAGCAGTTCAAATCCATCAGCTGCTCCTCTAAAACCTTGTATAGGGTTGCTATGAGTTGGAACCAACTCACTTAACAACATCCACAACTTGTACAGTGCTACTGAAGATATTACAGTGTGTGCTAGAGAAAAATAGACCCCAGACTCAAACACATTCTATAGAAATCCTTTTGTTATTCTTTAAAAAGGAAAAGACAAAACAATCTTGGATGAGGGAAACCAGTAGCATGTACACAGTACCAAGGCAGAACTGGACACTGCTGACTCAAGGCCATGAAACTAATTAAATTTGATGAAAGACAAAGGTAATCATCATAAAATCATTAGTGATGAGAGGTGGGTTCATCACTTTCATGGGTGGAACTACAGAATCAAGGAAGGGACCGTGATTGAACTGTTTACACAATTACAGTTTAAAAGCTGACAGAATTGATTCTGGGACTTGGAGCTCCTGGCTACATAGAGGCCGGGAGACATAGTCACCAGGTCTTCAACTTTTAACTAAAACTAGAGAGCATACACACCCAGGCAAATTTCACAGTTGTCTGTGCATGCCTGAGATTAAAACTATGCCCCTCTCTCCTTAAATTTGCTTGGGAGTTTCACAGCTACACTGTAGATGTAATGGTCAGAAAGAACTCAAATGGATTCTGAACCCATTCCAGAATTCAAAATTGAGTTAGTTTTCACTGTAGACGGCCACTTTCTACAAATCAAGGGCTTTCGGATTTTAGCTCTAATACAGATGATGATGTCGTTGTTAAGTTCCATTAGATGAGTTCCAACTCATAGTAGTGACTGGTGAGTTTGAACCTGACTTTGAAAGCATTTTACTCGGCTCTTTGCATTTAGTTTCCCATGAATTCCCTTGTTTTGATCCAGTTTCTGTTTCTCATGTTAGTAGCTTTCCTTCTGTTATGGGTGGAATTGTAGCCTTCAAAATATTTGTTGAAATAGGAAGTCCTGTACCTGTGTATATAATCCTATTTGCGAGTAGAGTTTTTTGTGTTGTATTGATGAGACCTTGTCAGTGTAGGATGCTTTAAACTTAATCAGTTTAGAGACATTCAAAGTGTAGATTAGGCACAGAAGCAGGGGAACACAGATAAAGACAGATGCCACAGCACATGAAGCAAATGCTGGAACCAAGCAAGCAAACGCTGGAAAGAAGCAAGAACTTCCCCAGAACTGATACAGACAGAAAGCTTTGCCCTAGAGCTGTGCTCGGAATTCAGACTTTTTGCCTCCTAAATTGTGAGAAAAAAAATTTCTGTTTGTTGAAGTCACCCATTTGTAATATATCTGTTATAGCAAGACTAAGAAAAGAAGGCACCTTCTATACGTGATAATAAAGATGTTCATATTTTTTAAAGGAACATTGAAAATCTGATTAGAAAATCCATGCTAGGGTAGAGTTTTGAGTGTAGACACCCTGAGATTTTAGTTGGAGACCTCTCAATGCCATTCAGTGAAGGCCATTTTTGAGGGGTAGGAAAGAGGGATTTGTCAGTTTCTCCAGAGTTGTTGGCACTGCATTGCTATCTCTTCACTGTGCTTTTCCAGATAATGTTTTTTACAAATTGAAGTTTGTGGCAGCCCTGTATCAAGCAGAGTCCTGGTGTGGTACTACAGAATAAGCACTAAACTGCAAGATCAGTTTGAACTACAAGGTCAGTAGTTCAAACCCACTATTTGTTCCTTAGAAACCTTATACAGGTCACTATGAGTCAGAACCGACTCAACAACACTTAACAAAAACAGCAACATATAAGCATGTATGGACACCGTTTTTCAATAACATGTGCTTACTTCATGTCTCTGTGTCATATTTGGATAATTCTCATATTTCAGGATTTTTCATAATAGCATAGTGGTTATGAATTGGGATGCTAACCTCAAGGTCAGCAGTTTGAAACTACCAGCTGTTCCATGGGACAAAGATGAGGCTTTCTACTCCCATGAAGATTTACAGCCTCAGAAACCCTATGCAGAGTCACTATGAGTTGGAATTGACTCCATACTCCATGGCACACCACCGCCATGGGGTTTCTAAGGGGTGACTGGTGGGTTTGAATTGCTAACCTCACAGCTAGCAGCCCAGTGCTTATCCTATAATGCTACATCAGGACTCCTTTGTTACCACTGTTATTGCTTTTGAGTGCAATAGAGTTGTCTTAGACTCATAGTGACCCTGTATAGGGCTTCCAAGAATGGCTGGTCGTTTTAAACAACTGACCTTGCAGTGAGCAGTCCAGTGCTTATCCTTCATGGCCACAGCAAGACACCATTATCCATATATTCGTCATAATCTTTTCCTTGAAGGCTGTGAAACTCTCCCTCCTTTGTCAAATATCTCCATGAGAATCCAATTCATAGCACCCTCCACCCCCATCTTGATACCACTCAGGAGGAACACTTACAGTCCAGCTAATGACATTTGTCTCTTTGAAGGTGCCTAGGGAAAAGGGAATATGTGCATTTTAAATTACATTTCTGAATAACACTAGAGACTTTTTTTTACCATCTTATTAGCATTATCTAGTTATCATATAACATAAATAGCAGTTAAGCAGAAACAATTTATGAATTGCAGGAGATTTGAGGGTTAGAAATAAATGAGTTGGATTCTTGACCTTTAGCTGATGGAAACTTTCTTATCTCCCTTTGTTTTCCCCAGGCTAATCTGTGCAGTGAAGTAGCACTTTATTTGTGTTGTGGCAAAGTGATTATCTTCCTGTGGTATCTCTGATCAATTCTATACTCTCTAGGCACCAGGTGCCACTGAGAAAGAAGATGAGAAAAGCCTTCAAGGCAAGGAAGCCTGACTTGTCATCCCCAAGCTTACTGAGTTAGTGTGGGGAAAGGAGTAAAACATAATACCAAATAACTGGTAATAAACTACGCCTTACAATATACATTTACAATTGTGTGATTGTATTGCCTCTTTGATAAATTTGAAATTGTTGCTTAAATACAGACATACATGTGAACTGAGACTTAATAGAAATAATTAGGGATGTTTTATTAGAGAAAATTAAGAGAGGAAAACACCTTGAAGCAGAAACAACAGATGGTCAAACAAGGAAACACTAATACGAAGCTATTTGAAACATTAAGGGAAAACAAAACAGCGTCTTTCATTTCTTTCACTGGTTTTTACACCCTTGAATTTTATCACAAATACTTCCTTGTTCACATCCTTTGTTTGTTTTAGCTTTGAAATTCCTTATTTACTTAAGTGATTTTGTTTTATCTGAAGAATGTTTCCCAATTTAAAAATGTTTAATTTTGAGTTTCGCCAGTATAAATCTTATGGTGGTGGTGGTAGTTGTGTGCTGTGGAGTTGGTTCTGACTCATAGCGACCCTGCATAGAGTTTAACTTCCAGAGGCTCAAGCCAGAATCAGAAGAGGCCGTGGGATGAGGGATATCATTGCTGATGTCCGATGGATCTTGGCTGAAAGCAGCGAATATCAGAAATGTTTACCTGTGCTTTATTGAGTACACAAAGGCTTTTGATTGTGTGGATCATGACAAGCTATGGACAATATTGTGAAGTATGAATATTCCAGAACACTTAATTCTGCTCCTGAGAAATCTGTGCATGGACCAAGAGGCAGTTGTTCGAACAGAGCATGGCAACACTGAATGGTTTAAAATTAAGAAAGGTGTATGACAGGGTTGTATTCTTTCATCATACTTATTCAACCTGTATGCTGAGCAAATAACCCGAGAAGCTGGGTTGTATGAAGAAAAACGTGGCATCAGGATTGGAGGAAGACTCATGAACAATCTGCGATATGCAGATGATACAACCTTGCTTGCTGAAAGTGAAGAGGACTTAAAACACTTACTGATGAAGATCAAAGAGCACAGCTTTCTGTATGTATTGCATCTCAATGTAAAGAAAACAAAAATCCTCACCACTGGACCAATAAACAACATTCTTATTAATGGAGAAAAGCTTGAAGTTGTCAAGGACTTCGTTCTTCTTGGATCAACTATCAACATTCAAGGAAGCAGAAGTCCAGAAATCAGACAACATATTGCCTTAGGCAAATTTGCTGCACAAGACCTTTTTAAAGTGTTGAAGAGCAAATATGTCAGCTTGAGGACTAAGGTACACCTGACCCAAGCCATGGTATTTTCAATAACCTCATATACATGTGAAAGTTTAACAATAAATAAGGAAGACCATAGAAGAATTGATGCTTTTGAGTTATGGTGTTGGAGGAGAATATTGAAATTGCCGTGGACTGCCATAAGAACCAACAGATCTGTGTTGGAAGAAGTGCAGACAGAGTGCTCCTTGGAGGCCAAGATGGCCAAACTTCATCTCACATACTTCAGACATATTGTTAGGAGGAACCAGTCACTGGAGAAGGATATCATGTTTGGTAAGGTGGAGGGTCAGAGAAAAAGAAGACTTCCAGCAAGATGGATTGACAAAGTGGCAGCATCAATTGGCTCAAGTGTAGCAACAATAGTGAGGTTGGCCCAATATCGGGCAGTGTTTCGTTCTGCTGTGCATAAAGTCACTATGAGTCGGTACCGACTCGATGTCACCTAACAACAACAACAAATCTTTATGGGAACAGAAAGCCTCATCTTTCTCCCATGGAACCGCTGGAAGTTTCAAACTCTGACCTTGAGGATAGCAGCCTGACTTGTAACTACTACGCTACCAGAGCTCCTCATAGACATTCAGATATTAATGCTATAATCAGCTAGTAGTTTAAAATGATATTTTAAATATTATAAACAGCATATTAATGGAAAACTTAGCACACATTCATTCAACAGAAACAGTATCAATAACTTGTATATACACGTTATTGGGAGGCAGAACATATTTTCATACCCATTGCAAAACTTAATTGTTTTAAGCTTATTGAAAAATATTTTATGAGGTAGTATTTGCAGATTTCTTATAAGAACTATAATCCTGAATGTAATTGTCCCCACTCAGATAACCTCCTTGTTTCTATAACAACCTTGTGTAGGGTTTAAAGGAGCAGCTGGTGGGCTTGCATTGCCAACCTTGTACTGAGCAGTCTAGTACTCATCCTACAGTGCCACACCAGGACTCCTATGTATTTTTTCCTTTTGGGTGGGGGATAGTAATAAGGAGTTTATGTTAGGGTTAGGACTATGGCTAGGTATAGGCTTGATGTTGTTGTTAGTGCTTTCAAGATGGTTGTAACCCATGGCAACCCTGTATATGGTTTCTGAGGAGCAGCTGATGAGCTTGAACCACTGACCTTGCAGTTCAAACTGACTTTGCAGTCCAGTGCATTAACCCACAGCGCCCCACCAGGTTTCTTGTAAGAGTTACGATGATGACTAGGGTTAGGACTAGAGTTTGCATAGAAGTTGGACTAGGGCTAGGATACTTGTTCTAGTTTTAGGATTAGAATTAGGTTTATCTGGATTTGTTGATTTTTTTTCTTGAAATTTACCTGATTTCCTCTTCATTTGGAAGTTCTGTTAGTACACTATTCTTTCACCTTGTTGGTTTTTTTGTTGTTATTGTAGTAAACTGATAAACTCTTGCTTCCTATTTTTCAGTCTTATAGATTTGTTTTACTTTGGATGTTTCTCTATATGGAGTCCTGGTGTGATGCCATAGGATAAGCACTTGACCTCAGGTCAGTTTGAATTTCCAAGTTGGTGGTTCAAACTCACCAGTAGCTCCTCAGAAACCATATACAGGGTTGCTAGAGTTGGAACCGAGTCAACAGCACTTAACAACCACCACCACAACAAATCTCTGGCTTGAGTCTTCAGTGATACTGTCATGTACGTTAATCTCTGTCAGGATGTTGTCTGTTGTTTTGGTTCTCTGTCCAAAGAACTCCATTTAGTGTTTTTTGTTAGTTAGTTTTTTTTTTTTTTTTTTACAAGTTGTTTTAATTTCTGTTTACCTGGAAAAGTCCTAATTTCACCATCATATTTGGTAATTTGGCAATTGTGCTGACTATATGATTCTTGGTTGGTAATTATTTTTCTTTCAGTTTTATATATGTCATCCCATTGTCTTCTTGCCTGCATAGTTTCTACTGAGAAGTCAGAGCTTAGTCTTATTAGTTCCTTCTGTAGGTAAAAATTCATTTTTCCTGAATTGTTCTTAGGATTCTTTCCTTGTCTTTGGTTTTGGAGAGTTGGATTATAATATGTCTTGGTGATTTTCTTTCGGGGTCTGTGCTGTTTGGAGTTCATTAAGCTTCACAAATGCATATCTTCTCATCTTTCTTGATGCTGGAGTCCTGGTGTTATGCTGTCGAATAAGTGGTTGGAAGCCATCAGCCAATCCTTGGAAATCCTATACATGGTCACTGTAAGTTGAAATTGACTCAATGTCACTTAACCACAATTCATGATGTTAGTAAAGTTTTTTTCTAACATCTTGTGAACAATTTTTTCTGTGTTTTTTTTTTTTTGTCTCTTCTTATTCTAGAATTTTGATCACCCATAAGTTATTCCTTTTGATGGTGTCCCACATGATTTGAAGGCTTGCTTCAGATTTTTTTGTACTTTTTTAATTGTTCCTCTATAAAATGCATATTGAGAGATTTTTCTTGACGCTCACCAATTTAGACTTTCATTGATTTAATTTTACTTCTCTATCCCTTCTACATATTATTACGGAGTTCTGAAATCTTACTACTAATCTTCTGGATTTCTATTTGCTGTTTTGCTATGGTTTCTAACTTTTCATTTCTTTTTTCAGTTTGTTCTTGTAATGTTTTCCTGAATTCTTCTAAATATTTTTCTGTGTTCTATTTGCATTTAAAGAGCTCTGATAGTGTAGTGATTACAAATCGGGCTGTTAACCTCAAGGTCCAGCTAGTTCAAAACTACCAGCTATTCCATGGGAGAAAGATGAGGCTTTTGGCTCCTGTAAAGATTTATAGCTTCAGAAACCCTATGCAAGGTCACTATGAGTCAGAACTGACTCCACAGCACATAACCACCACCACCACCATTTGCATTTATCTACAGATTTCTCAATCATTCTCTCGATCCATTGAAGGTACCTAAATATCATTCCTGGAATTACTTATCAGGTAGTTCTGATGCCATTTTTACTTTCATGTTTTCTGACTCTATATTTTAGTCACTAGTTTGAGCCACTCTGTCTTGTTTCTTCATGTAAGCTGAAATTGGAGATGTGATGGTGGTGTTGTATTTATATTTAATTGAACATGTGCTGTGCCCCTAGACACTCCCCCACCGGTCTCCTGTGGGTGTGACAGGGAATTGAAGTGTATACACAGTTCTCTATGTAAGAAGTTCAGGAAGTGTTTGTCTGATGTTGGCTGCTAATTATTGTTGATCAGGTGGTACAGGAGTGGGTGGTGGCATTTGCCCAGTGTGTGGAGCCATAGGAGGCACAGCATGGCTAGGCTCTATGGGAACAATTGTGGTCTCGCCAAAACAGACAACAATGATGAAAAATCTAATGTGGTGAAGTTCACAAGCCTTTAGAGATGAGGTGCTGGTACACCAGTGCCTGACCTCAGAGCAGAAGCTGTGCAGGAGAGGGTGCTACTGGCTACCAGGCAGGCAAGGGCAAGGGTGAGGACACGGGGGAGGGTAAGGGAAAGGGTGGGAGAATGGGAGAGGGAAAGGGCCATGGCAAGGGTGGCCATATCCTCAGCCTCCAGAAAAATGCAGGGAACAAGAGGGAAATGGACCCCCCGTGATGCCAACTTCTGGTGAAGTCCTGTGCCTCCAGTCTGCGGTGTTAATCAACAGCTGCCTGAGAAACTTCAAGATGGTTTTGCTGAGCTAGCCCAGCTGACATTCCATCTAGCTCTCTCCTGTCTCAATGTTCATGCCCAGTTTACTCTCCCAGTCAGCCATCAATCAGTCCACTTCTCTGTCCGTCCCTCTGAAGCTCAGGGTTCCACAATCACCATCTACATCTGTTTCACTTGGTCTCCAGTATTCTTGGTGCAGAAGGTCTGCCTACTCTGCCATCATGTTCTAGAAACAAAGAGATAATGTACATTTTCGTAGGAAAAACAAAAATGAGAGTTAGAACCCGTTCCTAAAGATAAAGAAAATGAAAATTGTGCTTTAAGATGAGAATTAATAGTACAAATGAAAACTTATACTTGACCCCAAAGCACTACTGTTTTATGAATGCTGGAATTAGTCATCCTGTAAGGCTTCTTCCTCTTGTGTTTAATATGTGGAAATAATTGTCATGTTAGTTACACCCTAGTAAGTTTCGCCCAAATTATTCCCACCCTGTTCTGGAAATGAAGTGAATTTTATTTAACACCAGGTGTCAACTTCTTCTTAATAGTTTTGCTTTTTTTATTAATAGCAGCAGAATAAAATTATTTTTGAAAGTGTTTCAGGGGTGTTTCATCAGCAGGACAATTTATAATTAGTTATTTAGGAAAACGATTGTGCTTTTGTATACTATTGCTATAGTTTCCTTCACTCACCAACTTTTTTGCCAAAAATACAGTTCTTTTACAGGCTTGGGACTGATTTCTTTAATCACAATGATAAAGGATACAAATATTAAGTTGTCAGCATATGTCCAGGAAGATAAAATCTCATTAATGTCTTTTTTCCATAACCCTTGGATACTTTAGTCCACATAATGATGATTCTAGGTGGTATAAAAATTGGGTTGACATACGTTTGTGGGAACCTAGCTTTTTCATATTTAACAAAAGCTAGCTTTGTTAACAACACCCTGGCAGTTTATGAAAGATCAAAACTTTAGGGAACACAAAGCAAATAACAGTAAAAACAATGAAACCTTTAGTCAACAAAGGATGTTTCAGAGGCAGTCTGGCCTTTTCCTTTAGCAGTATTTTGCTTGAAACTTGGGGTGATTTGTTATTTGAAGAGTATGCAAAAGTAAAATAAACAAGCAACATCAAAACATATTAATGAAGCAATTTATGACAGGTTGAAAGTAAACTCTTGGTAATCACACACAAATGTATCTACACATGTGTATTTTATCAGTCAAGCCCAGTTGACAATATTATAAAACTTCTGTTTTCAGATTTGAAATGAAAAGGGAGCCACAATGTGAAAATGGAAGATTAAGAGAACTTAGAGTGATTGTTTATGTAAAGTTTGAATTCTAAAAGAAAACTTTCTGCACTAAAAAGAACTAATAATATAAACAAATCTTTAAGTGATATACTTATATCAGAGAAGTATAATTATAATACTTAGACCATCGCAATAGTATGCTATCAGTAGTGTGACTATTAACCAAGAAATCTCAGATCTGTTTTCTCCTTAGAATAATGTGGCTGCTGTGGATACCCTCTAGTTGATTCCACCTGTGTAGAGTTGAATGGCTCAATAAGGTTTTCCAGGCTGTGGTCTTTTGGAAGCAGATCCCAGAGCTGCCTTCCTAGGTACATCTAGGTGGGTTTGAACCACTTAACCATTTATACCACCAGGCAGTAATAAATGAAATTTCAGGTAATTTGTCTTTGACAGGATAGAAAGTTTTCCTGTCAATTTTTGAAAGTGGCATCAAAATTAGATTAATGATTACATTAAATGTTTCAGTAAACTTTTGGATTTATAACTCTCA
The DNA here is from genome assembly GCF_000296735.1 of Chrysochloris asiatica. Lineage (NCBI taxonomy): Eukaryota > Metazoa > Chordata > Mammalia > Afrosoricida > Chrysochloridae > Chrysochloris > Chrysochloris asiatica. The sequence goes on along the minus strand of NW_006408523.1, from coordinate 21,953,911 downwards.
AATAGTGACTAGAGATTGAATTGGGTCCCCTAGGAAGATATGTTGAAGTCTTAACTTCCAGTACCTATTAATATGAACTTGTTCAGACATAGGGCCTTTGAAGATGTTAGCATAAAATGAACATGGTGAGACTTTAACTCAGTTATTTTGGACATGTTATCAGGGAAGGCCAATCATTAGAAAAGATCATCATGGTTGGTAAAGTAGAGGACCCAAGAAAATGAGGGAAGTCGTCAATGGGATTGATTAACACAGTAACCAGAACAGTAACTCAAACATACTAAAAATGATGAAGGTGGAACAGGACCGATGGTGATTCAGAGCCAATATCAATCTAACAACAGCAGCAGCATGGAATAGGATGGGTCCTCTTCTCATCCGAGTGGTGTCCTTGTAAAAGAGAAGAGTCACAGAGAAACAAACAAACAAACAAACAAAAAGCCTGGAGCTACCAGAATGTCAGAGAGAAGCAAGGAATTCTCCCACCAAGGTTCAGTAAGAATCACCAGGGCTGACGCCCTGATCTCAGGCATGTGGCTCTAGAACTGTGAAAAGCTACATTTCTGTCTGATAAGCCACCCAGTTAGTGCTGCTTCATTATGGCAGCCCGAGAAAACCAATGCAGAGACAGGTCACAAACTATTTTCTAGAGGGCATAATTATGAAAAAGAGAGTTCATGCAGCAGACGTGAGACTGATAACCTAAGGAAGGTCAGCTTTCAAGGTTGAAACTTGGTTGCCTTCTGGGAACTGGTGTGGCACTGTAGGAAAAGCACTCGACCACAAGTGTGGTTTAAAACACAGGGCCAGTGGTTCGAACTCACCAGCCACTCCTCAGAAACCCTTATAAGGTTGCTATGGGTTGGGACCAACTCGAAGGCACTTAACAACAACAACATCACCATTTCTAGAACTGGTAATAGTGGAATGTGATTTATCCTAAATAACTTTTTTTGTTTTCTCTGAGATCCTGGGATTCTGGTACATGCTAGTTAGAAGGTCAAGACAATTAAAATAGGTTTTATAAGAGTCATAATACAATTTTGAAAATGTGGTGGTGGTTGTGTGGTGTGGAGTTGGTCTCTTATAGAGACCTTCATAGGGTTTCCAAGTCTGTTCTTTCTCATCTAGAACTTCTGACCTTGTGGATAGCAGCCCAGTTCATAATCCATTATGTGTCCAGGGCTTCTTATTCCACCTAAATTTACAAACAATCTTAAAATTAGACTGGAAGTATTAAACACTAGATGTGTTGTGTAATGACATCAAAGACATTATATATGAAGAAACCAAAAGGTCATTGATAAGACAAGAAAGAATGGATGTCAGAGAGAGTCTGAAATTTACTCAGGAGAATAGAATGCTGCTGTTCTGACTCACAGCGACCCTGTATAGGGTTCCCAAGGAGCAGCTGGTGGGTTTGAACTGCCAACCTAGTTCACAATCCAGTACTGAAGCGACAGCATCACACCATAGAATAGTTAAAATGAAAAGAAGACATCATGAAGAAAAAGAGCTGAGCCATAGATATCAAAGGGTGGTTGAAGAAGACAAAATAAAGTATTATAATTAAATAAGCAATGACCTGGATTTAGAAAACTAAAAGGGAGAATGCACTCGGCATTTCTGAATCTGTAAGAACTGAAGACAACATTCAAAGCTCTAGTTGCAATCCTAAAGGACTTTATTGTGCAAATGTTTGCTTTTCATATGCATGTGAGAGCTGGACAATGAATACAGAATAGCAAAGTATTGATGCCTTTGAATGATGGTGTTGGTAAAGAATAAATATATGACCAACTGCCAGAAAAACTGACAAATCTGTGTTGGAGGAAATACCCCCAGAATGCTCCTTAAAAGGGAGGACAGTGAGACTAAATTTCCTATACTTTGGACATGTGTGCAGGAGGAACCAGTCCCTGTAGAAGGACATCATTCTTGGTAAAGTAGAGGGTCATCAGTAAAGAGGAAACCCTTAACAAGATGCATTGGCATGGTGGCTACAACAATGGTCTCAAACATTGGAACAGTTGTAAGAATGGTGCCTGACCCATCAGTGTTTCGTTTAGTTATATATGTTGTTAAGCACCCTCGAGTTGGTACCGACTCCTAGAGACCTTATGTCCAACAATATCTCACAATGCTTACTATGTTAAAGATCATTGCTGCTGTCAATGTGCCAATGCATCTTGTTGGAGGTCTTCCTCTTTTTCACTTACCCTCTACTTTACCAAGCATGATGTCCTTCTCCAGGCACTGGTCCCTCCTGATGTATGTATGAAGTGTGAGAGATCAAGTCTCCTCATCCTGGCTTCTAAGGAGCATTCTTCCAACACAGATTTGTTTGTTTTTCTGGCAGTCCATGCCACTTTTAATATTCTTCTCCAGTGCCATAACTCAAATGTATCAATTCTTCTACAGTCTTCCTTACTTATTGTTCAACTTTCACATGAATATACTACTAAAAATACCATGGCTTGGGTCAGACCTACCATAGCCCTGAAACTTAAATTATATATGTTGTTGTTAAGTGCCATCAAGTCAGTTTCAACTCAAAGCGACTCTGAATAGGGTTTTCGAGGAGAAGGTGGTGAGTTTGAACTACCAACCTTGCAGTTCAACTGGCTTTTAGGTCCAGTGTGTATCCCACAGTGTCACTAACAAGGTTACCTAACAACAATAACAACACTCAAAAAGTGCCTTGTGACAGCGTTGTCACAATTTGCTGCTATATAGGTTAAGACCATCTTGTAGGACTTTGACAAGTGTACCTTTCCCCTTTGCTGATTTGGCTTTTTGCTATAATTAATTATTATTATGACTAAGATTATATGCTGAGTCATGTGAGTCTTCTTAGCAAGTCACTGGACCTGAGTATCTTCTAGACCCAGAACACTTTTTATTCTATCTTCTGCTGAGTAAGTTTTCAGAACTGGTATCAGATGCCACCCCGCTCTAAGAGAATCCCTGACTCTCCTACTCCTGTAGAACTAGTAATGAGTTTGGGATTTCCTGACTTTAAGCATCCATATAATTTAAACTCTTTCATGGCCATTAATCAGTCTACTCTAGGCCATTACTGTGTATGTATGTCCCCCTCTTCTCTTTCGTTCTAGACTATTTGAACATGGAGAATTATTTTTATTGTTGTACCACCTATGACTGCTTGCATTCTGCACGGCTTCATATGGTCAATGAATGTGTGCATTCAGTGATGGTAATAAAGCATATGATTGAAGTGGGTGTTGCTTCATGACTTGCATTTTATTTTAGTAACTATACAAAGACTGGGATTTAGAACATCTGATGTGACGTCTTAAAACAAATAGCTGTTGTTGAATTTTAAGCAATTTAGTGCTCTGTAAATGATTAGTGGAGTCTGATAACTTTGATTAATTGATCTGAAGAAAAGTACATGAATTTTAGCCAGCTGCTTTTTGGATCCTTATAAAAGGGAGCAAAAAAACACTCATGAGAATTGAACGGTTATTTTTCAAATGTATGTGTTTGTATGTAAATGTATTATAATATAAATTATTCTTAAAGTACAATTCTTAAAGAACAACTCCTGAAAAAAAGGCAGTCTTAAGTTCTTTTAAAAAATGTGTTCACAAACCCTTTTCAAAGCCTTGCTTTCATGCTTTTTTTTCTCTTATTTTTCATTTCTATTAAAATTATTTAATCACTCTCATTGCTAACTATGACATAATTGCTAAAGGCTAAGAGACCACTGGGTACAATTTCAGTGATGTAAATTAAAAAATAAAATTGTAAGTTTCTATTTTAGGAGTCCTGGTATGGTGTTGTAGGATAAGGATTAGACTTCCAACTGAAGGGTCATCAGTTCAAGCCCACCTGCCACTCCTTGGAAACCATATACAGAATCACTATGAGTTAGAACTGACTCGAAAGCACGTGGCAACAAAAACATTGCATTTTAAGTGTACTTTTACTTAACATTTGACAAATTATTGCTTTTCAAGGGAGTAAATGAACAATTAGTTTTTCTGCAGATATATCCTTTCTACATGTTGTAATAAAATTTTAAATATAAATGTAGAAATTTAAGACTATATTGAAATTTCCAAAGTTTCATGGCAAATTAATTGGCGCTGTAGGATAAGACTAGACCACAAGGTCAGTAACTACAACGTTGGTCCTCAGAAACCATATACAGAGTTGGAACCAACTCAACAGTACTTAAAAACAACAGTCACGTAGAATCTCTTTTCTTCTCTGTACTTGATTGAAACCAAACCAAGAACTAGAACCTGTCAGGTAGATTCTGTCTCATGACTACCTCATCTGTTGCAGAGTACAACTGGGCTCCGTAGGGTTTGTTTTATAAATGATGGTGACCTTTTAGAAGCAATTCATGTGAAGGTACCTCTAGGTGCTTTCAAACCACCAGTATTTCTGTTAGTAGCCCAGCACTTAACCCTGTGTGCCAGCAAGGGACTCCCATGAAGTTGAATGGTGTCCTCAAAATTTTATGTCCACCAAATATTTGTAAATGTGACCTCATTTTGGAAATAAGGTATTTTCAGATGTAATTAGTTAAGATGAGTTAATCCTTGATTAGAGTTGTTCCTAAAGTCAATGTCTGGTGTTAGGTTCCATCATGTTAATTCAGATTCACGGTGACCTTATGTACAACAGAACACAACACTGCCCAGTCCTGCACCATCCCCACAATTGTGGCTATATTTGAGACCACTGTTATTACTCTGTGTCAGTCCTTCTCTTTGAGGGTCTTCCTCTTTATTTGCTAACACTCCACTTTGACAAACATGATGTACTTTTCCAAGTATTGATGCTTCCTGACAACATGTCCAAAGTACAAGAGCTGAAAATTTGCTATCCTCACATATTGGAGCATCTGGCTGTATTTCTTTGGAGACAGGATGCTTGTTCTTCTGGCAATTCATGCTACTTTTCGTATTCTTCACTAACACCATACTTTACACGCATCAAGTTTTCTCTTGTCTTGCTGAGTCACTGAACAGTGTTCACATACATCTGATATTACTGAAAATACCATGGCTTGGACCATGAGTACCTTAGTTCTCAAACTGACATCTTTGTTCTTTAACACTTTTGTAGCAGATTTGTCTAGTGCAATATGTGATTTGATTTCTTGACTGCTGCTTCCATGATTGTTAATTGTGGAGCCAAGTAAAATGAAGTCTTTGACAACTTCACTCTTTTCTCTGTTCATCATGATGTGATTGATTGATCCAGTTGTATGAGGATTTGTATTTTCTTTACATTGAGGTGTAATACAAACTGAAGGCTGTACTTTTTGATCTTCATTAGTATTTTAAGTCTGCTTCCCTTTCCTGAAGCAAGGTTGTATCATCCATATTTTGCAGATTATTAATGAGTTTTTTTCCAATCCTGATGCCACCTACTTCTCATAAAATCTAGCATCTCGGATTATTTGCTCAACATACAGATTAAATCAATATGAGAAAAAGATACAACCCTGACACGCATTTCTGATTTTAAACCATTCAGTATCCTCTTTGTCTGTATTAAGGTTCTTATGAGTACAATTGTTCTCGTGAGTACAAATACTCATCCTTCACAATATTATCCATAGTTTGTTATGATCCACACAATCAGTTGTCTTTACATCTAAATCAAACACAAGTAAACATCTTCCTAGTATTTTCTGCTTTTAGCTAAGATCCATTAGATCCTTGCCATAGTATCCCTCATTATATGTTCTCTTCTAAATGTGGCTTGGGTTTCCGGCAAACTCCTTGTTGATGTACTGCTGCAACTGTTTTTGAATTACCTTTAGCAAAGTTATACTTGCATGTGATATTAATGATATTAAGTGATCCATTGAGTCACCTTTCTTTGGAATTGGTGCAAGTATGAATCTCTTCTAGTTGGTTGATCAGGTAGGTGTCTACAAAATGTCTTGGTACCGATGAGTGAGTACCTTCAGGGTTACATCAATTGATTGAAACTTTTCTGTTTGACTTCTGTAAATTCCTGGAGGCTTTTCACCAATGTCTTCAGTGCAACTTGGACTTCATCCTTAAAGAATTTTGTTCTTGATCATATGCTACTTCTTGAAATGACTGTACATCAACCAATTCTTTTTGATGTGTTGTTGTTGTTGTTAGGTTCTGTTGAGTCAGTTCCAACTCATAGTGCCCTTATACACAACAGAATGAAACACTATCTGGTCCTGCACAATCCTCACAATTGTAGTTATGATTGAGTACATTGCTACATTGCTGATGTCACTGTGCAAATCCACCTCATTGGTGTATACCTCATGTTTGCTTACCCTCCACTTTAGCTTGCATGATGTCCTTCTCCCGGGCCTGGTCCTTCCTGATAACATGTCTGAAGTATGATAAATGAAGTCTTACCAACCTGACTTCTAATGAGCAATCTAGCTAAACTTCTCCTACCACAGACTTGTTTGTTCTTCTGGCTGTACATAGCACCTTCATGATTCTTCTCTAACACCTTAACTTAGCAAATGCATCAACTCTTCTACAGTCTTCCTTATGCCTTTGCAAAGTCAATAAAGTAAGTACAAGTAAACATCTTTCTGGTAGTCTCTGCTTTTAGTGAAGTTCCATCTGATATCAACCGCAATATCCCTAGTTCCACCTCCTTTTTTGATTTTAGCTTGAATTTCTGGCTATTCTGTGTTGATGTACTATTGCAGCCTGTTATGAATTATCTTCAGGAATATTTTCCTTGAATGAGATATTAATGATATCGTTGGATGATTTCTACATTTTGGGTCACCTCTCTTTGTAATGGCACAAATATGGATGCCTTTTAATCTGTTGGCCAGATAGTTGTCTTCCACATTTCTTTGCATAGATGAATGAACACACCATTCCACTGTAAGCGTCAGTCTGAAGGCACTCCGTTCTAGCTCCGTGGGTCAGCAAACTTGGCTCCCCCACTTAAGTGCCTAGAGGCATCCCACTCGACAAACAAGCTTCCTGCCCAAAGTCACTCTGCGTTTACTTGCTCCATGGCCTCAGAAGTCCACTGCTCTGTCTCGTGCTTTGGTCCAAGGCTTGAGTTTTGTCTTAAATTTTTTCATCTTTAGAAACAGTGTGTTTTTCCCTTTTGGTTTTCTAACTCCAGCTCTTTGCATATTTTAGTATAGTATTTGGCTTCATCTCCTTGAGCTACCTTTTGATTTTTCTGTTCAGCTGTTACTTCATCTTTGTTTGTTAAAGTTGCTTTAGCTTCCCTTAGGTTCAAGAGCAAGTTTCAGAGTCTCTTCTGACATCCATGTTTGTCTTTTCTTTCTCTTGTCTTTTTAATGATCTTTTGCTTTCTTCGCATATGATATTCTGGATGTCACCCTACAACGCTTCTGGACTAAACATTAACTTGCATATGAGCAATTGATATGCTGTTTCGTAGTTAGGTCCTGGCCTTGTTTTTGCTGATGGTATTGAGTTTCTCCTCCATATTTCCCCACAGATGTAATCAATTTTGATTCCTGTGTGCTTCATGTGGTACAGTCCATGTGTGCAGTCATTGTTTATATTGTTAAAATAAAGACATTTTTAATGAATAGGTCATTGGCCTTAAAATTTTGTGTCATGTGATCTCATCATTTCTATAATCAAAGCCATATTTTTCAACCACCAATCTTTCCTTTTTGTTTCCAACTTTAACATTTCAATTACCAGTAATTATCAATGTGTCTTATTTGAATATATGGCTAATTTCAGACTTAAGTGATTGGTAGAATTCTTCAAGTTCTTCATCTTTAGCTTTAGTGGTTGGTGCATTAATCTGAATAATAATTCTATTAACTGGACTTCCTTGTAGGCATATGAATATTATCCTATGACAGAAAGCATTGTACTTCAAGATAGATCTTGAAATGATCTTTTTGATAATGAATATGATGCCAACTAATATCTATGATATCAATCTTTATGTGTTCTAATTTGTTTTTGACAACTTCTAATTTTTCTACATTCATACTTTATACATTCTATGTTCAGTTATTAATGGATGTTTGTAGCTATTTCTTCTCATTTTGAGTTGTGACCCATCAACAAATAAGGGTCCTGAAAGCTTTGCTCCATCCACAGCATTAAAGTGAACTCTGCATTGTGGAGGATGTTCTTCCCAGTTATATTTTGAGTGCCTTCCAACCTGAGAGACACATCTTCTGCTACAATAGCTGATAATGGTCTGTTGCTATTATTAATAGGGTTTCAAAAGCAATGAAGGATAAGCATCAGACTAGTAACCACAAGGTAGGAAGTTCAAACCCATCAACCACTCTGAGAACACATGAAAATGTCACTATGAGTTGCACAACAACAAACAACAATAACAACAACCTTTTAGAATTGGCCTGCTTCTCTATTTTACTAGTCTATTTTAGTCTGGAAGCACCACTGAAACCTGGTCACCATGGTAACTGTGCTCGTATTTAAAATACTGGTGGCATAGTTTCCAGCATCACAGAAACATAAAAGACACGAGAGTACAACAAGCTGACAAATGAGTGGCAGTAATAGTCCAGCGACTGTTGCTGTTAGGTGCCGTTGAGTTGGTTCGGATTCATAGTGACCTTAGGTAAAATAGAACAAACATTGCCTGATCCTGTACTATCCTCACAATTGTTTTTATCTCTGAGCTCATTGTTTTTGCCACTGTGCCAATCCATCTAATTGGAGGTCTTCCTCTTTTTCATTCACCCTCCACTTAACCGAGCATTACATGCTCTCCAGGAACATTATATGTTCCTTCTGACAATAATACGAAAATATGGGAAACAAAGTCTAACCATCTCTGCTTTTAAGGAACATTCAGGCTGTACTTCTTTCGAGACCGATTTATTTGTTCTTCTGTCAGTCCATGATGCTATCAGTATTCGTTACCATCACCATAATTCAAATGCACTGATTCTTCTATGACCTTCCTTACTCATTTCCCAACTCTCACCTGCAGAAGAGATGATTCAAAATACCATGACTTGAGTCAGGTGAAAGTTAGTTCACAAAATGGCGTCTGCTCTTTAACACTTTAAATAGGTCTTGTGCAGCTTACTTGCCTAATGAAATACTTCAGTTTCTTGACTGTTGCTTGCAAGAGTGTTGATAGTGGATCTCAGCAAAATGAAATCTTTAACAACTTTTCTCCATTAATTGGGATGGTATTTATTGGAACAGTTGTGAAGATTTTCATTTAACACCTCACCGTAGCGTAGTGGTTACGAATTGGGCTGCAAACAGCAAGGTCAGAAATTTGAAACTACCAGCTGTTCTGCGGGAGAAAAATGAGGCTTTCTGCTCCCGTAAAGATTTATAGCCTAAGAAACCCTGTACAGGGTAGCTATGAGTTGGAACCGACTCCACGGCACATAACAACAACAACAACAATATAATGGAGTCTTACTCTGGTGCTGTAGCATAAGTTCTGGATTGCTAACCACAAGGTGGATAGTTCAAACCCCCCAGCTGCTCCTCAGAAACCTTATACAGGGTTGCTATGAGTTGGAACCAACTCGACAGCACTTAACAACAACAATCAATGAACATTCTTTGAGCAAGTATGAATTTAAATTTTTAAAGAACACTAAAATAATTTCATGGTTATTTTATATCCTGTACTTTATGATATTAGCATAACTAATTTATTTTAGCTATATTTTCATTTTATGATATTATCTGTGATTTTCCCCTCTTTATTAATCTGTCAATATTTCATGAAGTTAAATACCTTAAATAACAACTGTGCTTACTTATATTCATAGCACCCCTATTGGCACAGTTGGTCAAACACTTGGCTGCTAACCAAAAGGTCAGTAGTTCAAACCTACCAGTCACTCCACAGGAGGAAAATGTACAGATTGATAGCCTTGGAAAGTTTTACTCTGTCAAATAAGGTTGCTGGAAGTCAGAATCAACTTGTTGGTAGTAGGTTTAGTTTGGGTG
>NW_006408523.1:21937625-21938456 GCF_000296735.1 Chrysochloris asiatica | reverse complement strand
TGGATGTCAGAAGAGACACTGAAACTTGCTCTCCATCATAGAGATGCTAAAGCAAATGGAAGAAATGAGGAGGTCCAAGAGCTGAACAGAAAATTACAAAGATCAGCTTGAAAAGTTAAAGCCAAATATTACAACAAAATGCGCAAAGATCTGGAATCAGAAAATCAAAAAGAAAGAACACGGTTAGCATTTCTCAAGCTGGGGGAACTAAAGAAAAAATTCAAGCCTTGACTTTCATTGTTGAAAGACTCTCTGGGTAAATTATTGAATGATGCAGAAAGCATCAAAAGAAGATGGAAGGAATACACAGAATCACTGTACCAAAAGGAAATGGTTACTGTTCAACCATTTCAAGAAGTAGTATATGATCAAGAGCCAATGATACTGAAGGAGGAAGTCAAAGGTGCATTTAAGGAATTGGAAAAGAATAAGGCACCAGGATTTGATGGGATATAAATGGAAATCTTTAAACAAAGTGAGACAGCACAGGGGACACTCACTCATCTCTTCCAAGAAATTTGGAAGACAATAATCTGGCTGACTGATTTGAAGAGATCCGTATTTGTGCCCATTCTTCCAAAGAGAGGTGACCCAATGGACTGCAGAAATCATCGGACAATCTCTTTGCTATCCCATGCGAGTAAAGTTTTACTAAAGGTAATACAGAAACGGCTACAGTCATACATTGACAGAGAACTTCCAGAGGTTGAAACCGGATTTAGAAGAGGCCATGGAGCAAGGGATATCATTGCTGATGTCCGATGGATCTTGGCTGAAAGCAGAGAATATCAGAAGGATGTTTACCTGTGCTTTATTGACTATGCAAAGGCT
>NW_006408523.1:21933155-21937288 GCF_000296735.1 Chrysochloris asiatica | reverse complement strand
GCAGCCCGATTCGTAACCACTACGCTACCAGAGCTCCTTAGGATGGTTGAAATTAGCTCAAAGGCAACTAACAACAGTAAGGGTCCAGAGTTGGAACTTGCTAGTTCTGTACCCGTAAGATAAATATCCTCTTCAAATATCAGTTTTCTTGGGGATACAAATGTGAATACTGGTGCCTACCTTACAAGATTATCGTGAGGCTAAGTGGGAGTCCTTGTGTGGCGCCATGGGTTAATGCGCCAGACTGGAATGTTGGTTTGAACTGCAAGATCGGCAGTTCAAACTCACCAGCTGCTCCTGGGAAACCCTATAGAGGGTCGTTATGGGTCGGAACCAACTCAATGGAACTTAACAACAACAACAACAAAAGGTAAATCATGTAAACAATTGATCATTGATAACCAGTTTCTGATAGCTGTTGCAAATGTGTCTAATTTGAACTATGGACAAATTTAATACAATATTTTATTTCTCTTAAAGCAAATGAACTCATGATGCCAAACATGAAGGAAGGCCATTTTTCCCTTTCCATGCTCCTCTATAGTGCATTTTCTCTCTTTGCTGGCTAAGAAAGTTCTAGGGGGTGAGATAATGAGTTTACATGTCCATTAAGTGTTTCTTCCAGTACTCCCTCTTCACTTTAGCCAACAAAAATGCTAATTAGTTCTAATTAACATTGGAGAACACCTGTCTGTCCATTAATAGAGACAGAGACCCCCTAAAGCATCCCTCAGAAAATAGGAAATTTTAATTCCCCATGAGATGAATTTAACTCTACCATTAAAGGAAAAGGGTTTAGAATTAAATTAGCCTTAATCACACTTATCTTAGCCACCTGTAGGAATATATTTCCAGTCATATATTCATCCAGGATGGACCTGACTTAAAAAAAAAAAAAAAAAATTTTTTTTGCTAAGTTGAAATTCCCAAAGCTTGAATGTCTATCTCATTCTTAAGATAATTAAAGCAAATTAGTGTAAGCACCTTATGATTAGAAATTATTCTGGTTGATCCTGATGTGGTTGTTCGTTTTGGTTTATCTTTGGTAATTTTCTTTCTAGTTAATTGTACAATATAAATTAAATCATAAAATAAGAAAAGTTTGATGTCTTTCAATGTCATGGTTGGCATGACTGAATAGTCAAATTTTACAAAAACAAAAATTTCTGTGAAAGGATCAGTGAATGAGTGTATGTTAATGGTTAGTTACATTTTATTTAAGTAAAATTCATTTTAGAAAAAGGCTGCCAGTAATCTTGCAAGGTTATTTTCATTGCCCATTTCCCCTAGAGTTATACATCTTGACTTCCTTAAAGATGAGAAAAGGAATGTCATCAATGCCCAACTAAAGCTGGCTAGGGTCAGCAATATTTCTTATCTATGTGGCAGCTAGAGTCTATTACCATTTACTAATGGAAATTCATGGATGTACTAGACTCATCTGACTCTTTGTCTTGACAGAAATTCTTGTTTTAAACTCTATAATCTACATCTCTAAAAGAAGGCTTCACAATGGTTAGAAAGTTATCAGATTTAATTTATCATAGATTTATAGCCTAAAATATAGTACAGAAGACTTTAGTAAGTATAAAAATATTTCTGAAGTAGAAGTTTCCCACTGTTTCTTGAATGAATCTTAGCTTTTCCCTTATTCACCATTCCATTCTATGACTGAGGCAACATTTTCAATTTAAACAGACAGTGTTAAATCGGTCATTGAAGCAGTTATAAAAGTTTTCACATTTGTTTTCAACCATTCAAGTAAAAGTATTAAAGCTGTTTTCAAGAGAATCTTCAACTTGACCTCAAGAACTTTTTAGTATATGTGAATGGTGCTCTTTCAAGAACTGCTTGAACTAAATTGAGCATTTATATCATAGCTAAATGTCAGCCACTCTTCATAGCTGCCATGTAATCTTTTGGGCTGTCTATCTGTAGGTTATTACTTTATTGCCACCCTGGCTACAAAATTCGTTTACACTTGGTCATTACCTCATCTCAGGGTAATGGAAGAACAATGCCTATGGCAACAAATCAGAGAAGGATCTTTGAAAAGTGAAACTGCCTTGCAGCAACAAATTTAATTATAAAATCAGATGCATAGGAGGGAATGAAATTTATTGCTGTCACCAAGTACCAGATTTAACTGTTGAAAACAAAGTTTGTAACAATTCAAGAGGCATTGTTTTTGTGGGGTTTTTTTTGCTATAATTTACAGCATTTCAACACTAAAGAGTAAGCATTTGAAGTATTTGAAAAAGTATGCTAAGGCAAGACAATGTAGGCACTTGGTCGTTTAATGGGACTGATTAGAATCTGAAGGTAGCAGAGAATCTAGCACTTATTATTATTATTACTGTGTTATTATTAAGTTCTGTCAAGTCTGTTCCCACTCATAGTGATCCTATATTAGGTTTCTGAGGAACAGCAGGTAGGTTCGAACCACTGACCTTGAGAATAGCAGTCCAGTGCTTATCCTACAGCATCACACCAGGATTCAATTATTTTAATTAGCACAAAATATCAACAATTTGGGAATATAAAACCAGGTAGAAAGAGATGACAATATTTATAAAAATCAATGAGTAAATGTCAGGGAATATTGAAAAAAAATAAGTCACTAAGCAAGACTTTCAATATATTTTATAATTTTAAGCTAGATAATCCTGCTATTTGCAGACATTCTGCCAACAAATGTTGGATGGGGCCAAAAATAGATGTTACAATAATTTACTTTTCTAGGCTGTATACACTGAATAAAATCCAAGATTTCATTTGATCCAAAATGTCTATGTTTCTGCCAGAGCTTCTTAACAAGGAAATGTTGTCTTTAAGTACATAATTAAAATAAAATGGGAAAAGTTTACACCTTATGCTGCCAGCCACACTTCAATTGATTGTAGTCTACTGTTGATTTACTATTATTGTAATTATTAAAACAGACTCCTCATTGTCATTAAGAAGCTCTGGTAGCATAGTGTTTACAAGTCAGGCTGCTAATTTCATGGTTAGCAGTTCAAAACTATCAGTGATTCTGTGGGAGAAAGACGAGGCTTTCAGCTCCGTAAAGATTTACAGCCTCAGAAACCCTATATAGGGTTGCTATGAGTCAGAACTGACTCCTGTGCACATAACCACTACCACTATTATCATTAGGACTATTTTTGTCACTCATGACTTGTAGCTATTTAAATATTAAATATCAAGCCATTTATTTGATTATCCATGTGTAAAATTGGAGGAAAGCTAATTAGCAACCTGCATTATGCAGAGAATACACCCTTGCTTGATGAAAGTGAAGAATAATTGAAGCACTAACTGATGAAGATCAAAGCCTAAATCTTTTAGTATGGATTATATCTCAACATAAAGAAAACATAATAATTCTTGCAACTGGCCCAAAAAGTAACATCATGATAAACAGAAAAGATTGAAAATTTGAAAAAAAAAAAGGATTTTATTTTACTTGGGTCCACAATCAATGCTCATGGAAGCAGTAGTCAGGAAAACAAACAACATATTGCACTGGACAAATCTGCTACAAAAGACTTCCTTAAAGTATTAAACAGCAAAGATGACATTTTGAGGATTAACATGTTTCGAGTTACCTCATTTATATACAAATGTTGGACAATGAATAAGGGAGACCAAAGAATAATTTATGCCATCGAATTATCATGTTGGCACATAATATTGCAATCAAGATGTATTGATCATTACTGGTGATTGGAATGCAAAGGTTGGGAGCAAAGAGGAAGGATCCGTAGTTGGAAACTATGGCCTTGGTGATTGAAATGATGCTAGAGAACGCATGATAGAATTCTGCAAAATCAATGATTTGTTCATTTCAAATACCTTCTTTAGACAGCATAAGAGGTGACTACACACATGGACCTCACCAGATAGAATACATAGAAATCAAATTGACTACATCTGCAGAAAGAGACGTTGGAAAAGCTCCATATCATCAGTGAAAACAAGACCAGGGTCAGACTGTGGAACAGACCATCAGTTATTCTTATGCTAATTCAAACTGAAGCAGAAGAAAATGAAAACAAGTCCACGAGAGCCAACATATGACCTTGAGTATATCTCACATGAATTTAGGGATCATCTGAAGAACAGATTTGATA
>NW_006408523.1:21915512-21931115 GCF_000296735.1 Chrysochloris asiatica | reverse complement strand
TAGGATGGTGACTTTATCTCATGTACTTTGACATGTTATCAGGAAGGAGCAGTCCTAGGAGAAGGACATCATGCTTGGTAAGATAGAGAGTCAGACAAAAGAGAGGGAGACCCTCAACTAGATGGATTGCTGCAACAACAGGCTTAAAGAGCAATGATTGTGAGGATCTAGAAGGCATGAGCAGTATTTTGTTTTGTTGTATATATTTTCTCTATGAATCAGAACTGACTCAAGGGTACCTAACAACAATAACATGTAAAATGTAAATTGCACATTTATACGAATATATGTTTTCCTCAATTTTATGTCCATATTCTATATATTTAATACTGTTTATATCCCTTCTTTGTACAGTTTCTAAGTTAGATTCAATATATATAACTAGGATGAAGGTTTTTTTTAGTGTAGTTGACTAAACATTATCCTGTCAAAATGTGATTGACTTTTTCCCAAATTGAGAAGAATATTTTATATGATTAAAAACAAATGACCAAATAAACAAAAAAGCTGTTGTTTAGTTTATTGTTATTATTGTTATTATTAAGTGTTGTTTTCTTGTTTTTATTAAGTGCGGTCAAGTTGGTTCCGACTCAGGGCTTCCCAGGGCAGCTGGGGGTTTGAACTGCCAATCTTGCTGTTTGTAGTCCAGTACTGATCCTACAGAGCCATACCAGAATTCCAATATTGATATTATTAGTCCAGTTAAAAAAAAAAAAAGAAAAAAGTTTTATTCTAAATATTTATTGTCTACCAGAGGTTCCGTGGGAGAAAGATGAGGCGTTCTGCTCCCGTAAAGATTTACAGCCTCGGAAACCCTGTGTAGGGTCTCTATGAGTCGGAACCGACTCCACGGCACATAACAACAACAACAACAATAAAATATAAGGAGTCCTGCTGTGGCACTGTGGGTTAATGCACTGGACTGCAAAGTAGGTTTGAACCACAAGGTCGGCGGTTCAAGCTCACCAGCTGCTACTTGGAAACCCTATACACAGGGTTTCCGAGTATAGGCACTTAACAACAACAAAATAAAATATAGAGTCAGGCCTCTTTGTTCCTAAAAACTCATGACATTATTTTCATGTTACAAAGTCAGATTCCTGTTTGATTTTTCTGATGTACCAATCCCAAAAATGCATTACTGTCTTATTCCCAGTGGTATCAGCCCTGTAGGATAGAATGGAACAGCTCAGTAGGTTTTCCAAGTCTGTAAGTGTTTATAGAAGACGACTGCCATGTATTTCTCCAGCACAGTGGCTGATGGATTGAAACAGCTGACATCGGTTAGCAGCTGAGGGCTTAACCACTTCGCCATTGGGGCTCCTTCTGAAGTCAGCATATGTTTACTGCAGTTCAATATGATAGACAGCACTAATTCAACTAATGCTGCCATTGCCTAATTGCATTCTCTAATTACTGACCTTGTGCTTTCTTTGTATTTGTCAATATATGTACTATGCTATGAAATCAGAATTATATACATCTGCTCTTTTGATTATTTTCGGATATCTGTATGAGGGGGTTTAAAAAAAAAACTCAAACTGATGAAAAACCATAATCCTTCTCTTCTCACTATACAATTATTTGTATTTTACACCTTTGTTTTCATATGCGTACATTTAAAAATACAATTACTTTTCCTTAAGGGCTATTGAGATATAATCCATATGTCATAAAATTAACCCATTTGATGTGTGTAATTCATTAGTTTTTAGTATATTCATAGAGTTGGTTAAGCATCACCACAAAAATGTTATATAACATTGTCATCATCCCCCAAAGAAACCATGTATATGTTCTCCCTTACCATGAGCCCTTCTTGTTAAGTTCTACCCGGTGAGTTCCAACTCATAGCGACCCTGTATAGGATTTCTAAGGTTTTAAGTCTTCACGGGAGCAGAAAACCTTATGTGTCTCCTGTGGAGCAGCTGGCTGGCTCCACCCAAATACTTTGGACTTATCCTATGGAGCTACGCCTTTTTTCTCTATGTATTTGTCCATTCTGGGCATTTCCTATAAATGAAATCATGTAATATGTGCCTTATTTTGTTAAGTGAAATATTTTCAAGATTAATCTGTTTTGTAGCATGTATCAGTCTTCCATATCTTATTTATGACTGAATAATAGTCCACTGTATAGATATACCACATTTTATTTATCCGTTCATCAGTTGATGGTACATTTGAGTCAACTTCCATGTTTTCTATTATGAATAATGTTACTATGAATATCAATGTATAATTTTTTATAGAGACATACGTTTTCATTTCTCTAGAGTACATAGCTAAGTGTGAAATTTCATTTTTCTACAGATATATATCTAAAGGTCATATTATACCTCTAGTTAACCATTTGAATAATAGATATTTTTTGGAAGCAGTTGTACTACTACTTATTCCTACCAGCAGCATATGATGGTGTCAATTCTTCCTCTTCTAAGCTCACCCTTGTTATTTTCTGTCTTTTTGATTATACCAATTGTACTCATTTGAAGTGGTATCCCACATTGCTTTCGATTTGCATTTCTCTGATAACTTTATTTTTAATATCTTTTTATGTGCTTATTGGCTATTTTCATTTCTTCTTTATAGGAATGACTACTTAGATTCTTTGTCCATTAAAAAAATTATTTGCTTATTGTATTATTTGGTTGCAACTATTCTTACTCTAGATATGTACCCATTATCAGATAGGCCATCTGCAAAAGCTGCTTCTCAGTGTTTGGGTTATTTTATCACTTTCTTGATGTAATTCTTTGAAGCACAAAAAGCTTTTCATTTTGATGGTGTTGATTTATCTATTCTTTTCTTACACGTGTTTTTGATGTCATGTTTAAGAAACCATACCTGTGTCAGGGTTTTAACACTTATGTTTAAGTAAATTTATATATATGTGTGAGGTTAGGATCTCACTTCACTTTTGGTATGTTGTTATTGTTGTTAAGTTGGTTCTGAATCATAGTAACCCTGCATAGGATTTCTTAGGAGTGGCTGGTAGGTTTTGAATCACTGACCTTGCTGTTAGTAATCCATTGCTTGTCTTAAACCACTGCACCATGACTCCACTTATCCCAACTTCATTTACTGACATGATTAGTCTTTATCCCACTTAGTTATCTTTGCCCCTTTTAGAAAATCCTGTAGGCCTAAATGTGAGAGGTTAAGTTTTGAATTCTCAGATATCTTCCATTGATATCTGTGTATCTTTATGTCTATACCACAGTGTCTTTTTTTCCCCCACTGATGACAATTTATTATAATTTTTTCACAGCATACAGACCAATGTTAATTAAAGCAGAATTGTGTCTACTAGAAGTGGACAATGATCATGATTCCGTAGTCATTCTTTGGGAAACAGTGTGCATTTAATCATTTCTCAGTTTCTTTAACCCCTGATTGTGCTGTCCAGTTTCTTTTTGCAGATGCTCAATCTTCTTTGTAGAATGAATGAGCTCATCTTTGTGGTGTTTCTTCAAGGCTCCAGTTATTGTCTAGCCTATGTATGCAAAGGTGCCCCCAGCTACTAAGACCTACACAGTTTGGTGGCGTTGGAGATGCGTGGGAGGCTAGAAAGGGTTGAGAAAATCTGAAGAGCCAGGGAATCCACAAGGGACTTACAAAGCTAAGGCCGAAAAGAGAGCGAGCGTTGTGGTGGTGGGGTAAGGGTGATGGGAGACCGAGTAAGTCAGGCTGTTAAAGGATCTGCAAGTATCGGAAGGTTAGAACAAAACACTGTGAAGGATGTGGCGGGCTCTTCACACAACCCAGGAAGAGCTTCGCGGGTGGAGATTCCAAAGGATACAGGGGCGTTCTTCTGTGGGTGGGGAGTTTCATAGACCTCAGGTGTAGATGGCAAGGTTTTGGAGGATCAGGGACTGTCTGGTAGGGGCTAGGAGCACTTTTTAAATGGTAACGTTAGGGATCTTAAGTGTTAAGGTGTTATTGGTTGAGGGGACCAGGAGTACTGGGAAGGGGGTGGCTGGGGCGCCCCGGGGCACCAGGCGGAGGGATGAGTGGGGCAGTTGAACGCTTAAGATGGATTCGGAGGCCCTGAGAAGTCTAGGGTTGGACTTGGAACCCCAGGTCCTCACCAGAAGTTATCTCTCTTGAGCTGCCTCTCACTTTCCTAAGGCCCCAAGGCTTCCAGGACTGAGCCTGTGTGCCTGTCGAGATCCTCCGACTGGGTGAAGCTGAAGCCTCCGGCTTGCATAGCCCTCACTCCCAACACGCAGAGCTGCACCTAGCTAGTCACTGAGGCTGCACCTTCCCAGTAGACACTCAAGCTCTCTTGATTACTATAGCTTTGTACTAAGTTTTGAAATGAGTATTTTTCATCTTTCCATACTGTGTCCTTTGAATTTTCTTTGTCTCTTGCAGCTTCTTACAAATTTTATAATCAGTCAATTTTTGCAAAGAAGCCAGCTAATATTTTGATAGGAATGTTGTGAAAACATTGTGTGATGGGAGTAGCACCATCTTAACTACACTAGGTCTTTGATACTTGAACAAGGGATGTCTTTCCCTTGATTTAAGTCTTCTATTTCATTCAACAGAACCCTGGTGTGGCACTGTAGGATCAGCATTATACTGTGATCCAGAAGGTCAGCAGTTAAAACCCGTTAGCGACATCTTACAAACCCTATATAGGATCGCTATGGGTTGAACCTAACTCTACAGTACTTAACAGAAATATTTGATTTAACAATATTTGTAGAAAACACTGTTACTTTTTGACATACCATATTTTTACACAAATAATACATATTATACATTTTATAAATCACACCCTTCTTCCAAGGTGTTTTCATAAGAATGCTATGCTGACATTTTTAAGTGCATCTGTAAAAAAAAAAAAAAAAAAAAATTAGCATTGTATATTCAGAAGTGTACTTTCGCGGAGGGGGCAGTTGGTCAAGATGTATAATGTGTTATTTGCATAAATATAATATCATTTAGTTAATATGCTTAGAATTCTCATATTCTATTGCTGCTTGTGATTATAAACAAAATATAGTACTGTGTGCTTTTTTGATATCATTGCATGCAACTATCATGGAACACAGCACTGGTAGAGTAGTGGAGGCCATCAGTTCAAATCTAGTAGTGGCTCAGTGGGAGAAAGATCAGGCTTTCTGTTCCTGTAAAGATTTATAGCCTTAGAAACCCTATACAGGGTCACTATGAGTCAGAACCAACTTGCTGGCACTCAAAAATGTCATTGAACACAGCATACTACTACACATGTCTTCTTTTGTGTATATCTTCATCTCCAAAGAAATATGAATAGGTTCTTGAAATTAGCCACACACACACACACACACACACAAAACTGTCACTGAATTTCAGATGATTATTTAAGAAGTGATAATATATAATCAAGTGAAGCGGGAACAACAATGGATCAAATTTTTCATATGCAGATAACCAAAAAAATATTGTAATTTCGATAATCTCTATCTTAACTTTAATTATAGTTTAAGGTAATTATACTGTAATATGAGCTTCATTTTAATGATATTCTAGCTTGAATTTCCACCTGTCAATGATATGTTTTCATATGTATTAAAATCACTGATTTCAATCCGAATTTTACTTTTACAACCTTTTATCATATTAAATAGATCATCTAAAATAAGCATATACATATCAAATCCACTAATATATCTACCTAATAAGAAAATAATCATTTTACTTTATTAGGTTTTATTAAATTTTGTACATCATGTAGTTTAAAATATATTTTAAGATTTTTAGAAATGAAAATTATCTTTAATTCCTTTGAGTTCATTGCTACTGTAAAAACAGGACATCAACCATTCCTCCCACAGCACTCTGATGGGTTCAATAATCTACTGTAATGGTCATACAGCATTGAGACACCATACTCAGAGTTAATGGAGATTATTAGGGATGTTAACAGGTCACAATACAGGATCAAGGAATCCTTGGGCACAGTTGTTCTAGATAGCTGCTGATAAATGCCCACCGAGTGCACCAGTTCACCTTAAGCTTCCTTCAGTGTGAAGGTACTAGGCTCTGGTTCCGTGGGTCAGCACTCTACAAGTAGGATTCTTGCCCAAAGTCACTCAGCTTTGCTTACTGTGTAGGCTAGGAAGCCCACTGTTCTATAGAGTGGTCTGACTCTTGGTTTGACTGCTGCTCATTTGCTACACTTCTGGTGTCACAGCTTTCTATCCCTGGGTGAGGAGGTTCAGTGCACAGCGGTCTTGGTGTCCAAAGGATGCATTCCACTTCTTGCTCTTGTTTCTTTGTGAGATCCCCCTTCTGCTTCTGAGATGGTTCATTTTATACCCATACTAGAGTCAATGACAATTCACTCTGCTAGCATCCACAGCAGACCCAGAAGGGCAGGTATGTTGTTTGGTGGAAGTTACAGACTATGGCTGGAAGAGACGTTAGATCTTTCACTACAACAGAAAAATGAAAGGTCATTTCCTTGATACAGTGCCTTAACAACACAGCAAATCTCGATGTTTATGAGAATGTTTATACAAATTATTCTGATACTGCTATTACAACTGTAACCAGTTGACAACAAATTTAATCATGAAATAAGATTTTGAAAGCATTCTTCTTATAAAGAGAGACTGGATGACAAATCTGAACCTTTTATCACAGTTTTAGAAATAAAGGATTCCAAGTATAAGAGAGTTGTGTCCAGGGTTTATTTATTTTAACCAGTAGTAATATTTCCAATTTCTTCATGTACAAGCAAGGATTCCTTGGTGTAATGATCAGAACTACCTAGACACTGACTCTGAAAACACCAGCCAGCGATTAAGTGTCATAATGACACTGGGATTAGAATTCATTTCTTCTCATCACAGAGTCAAAAAGAAACTTGGATTCCTAAGTAAATTATTATTATAAATGGACTACCTAACTTTCTCTATGAAATATACTCTTTGTTTCTCTTCTCCATCTTCCAAATACTAGTACTCATCAATTGTTCTGGACATGTATCATGTATCTGTTCAGCATCTATTCTGTTTCATTTGCCCAGAAATATTTTTCCCTTTCCCTGCCAGCTACCTTTGCGTTAGGAACCATCCTTGTCTTCTCTCCCATAGAATACAGGAAGGGGATGATTTTGTTGCTGTCTCTTAGGATAGGAACAGGCCTAGGCTTGTAAGAGCATTTTATTCCTCTTGCCACATTGTTTAGTTTAGAGACAGGCTACTGTTCCAAGTTAGTCAAATATCCTAGAATTACTGGTGGACTCATTGAAAAGAGAAGTTTTTTTTTTTGTTTTTTTTTTTTAATTGACCAGGCTTTTGAGTTTATGGATTATAAGTCCAGAGTTGTTCTTGGCCATTGTGCCCATGTGTGGGATGAGCCTGCCTGCATGAAAGCCAACAAGGAAGACAGTAGTATTTAGACACTGAGAAAAGACAAACTCCCAATGAGAATATCTGAACATCTGGATCTAGCTATATCTGAACATCTGGATCTAGCTATATCTGAACATCAACTAATTATCTGTTTAATTTATTAAATTTAAATTTGTTTTATCTCTTTCAGCCCAAATTATCCTGAAAAAAATAAGTTTGAAGTTCTTTAAAACTATGAAAAAGAATGAACTAGCGACATACATAAATGATTAAAAGATAGATATTTAGAGTGCGTGACTTATTTTAGTCCTCTTTAGAAAGATTAGTCTGGCACAGGGATTACTTGTAAAACCTATATCTAGAAAGAGAAAATAATTATTTTCTTACCAATTTAAATGTATTGTATTATTAAATACATAAAGTTTAGCTGTTATTATGTATTTGCCAGGAACCAAGTATATTGTATTAATTCTTTGGAGAAATATTTACTCATTATCGTTCAGACAGATCCCCAAGTAATTTAAGTATCTGATATGCAAAACCATCGTTAAAGTTTTTCTTCAATATTTGATGCCACTGTAGAATGATTTATATAGACTTTTAAAAATAAATTTCTCTGTTATTTTGTAATGTTCTTGTGAAAACCATTTCTAATGGGGAAAAATATTTATTTGTTCCCAGTCATTATGAAATCATTTTTATTTGATTTCAGTTATTTCTGAGAGTAGCCTACTGCCATTGAGTTGATTTTGACTCATGGTGACCCTGTAATATAATGTAGAACTGCTCCTTATGGTTTCCAAGACTATAAATCTTTACAGGAACAGATAGCCTCATCTGTTTGCCATAACTGGAGGATTACAACTGCTGATTTTGTGATTAGCAGCCCAGTGCTCAATCCACAGTACTATTAGGGTCTTTTTTCTGAGAATGGTGAATTTTAATTTACAAGGTGCATTAAAATGTGTAATACGCCCAATCAGTATTCATTATTTTGGGCATGAATAATTAAAAAATACCATTTAGGTTTTCCATTTTTAAAAATATCTGAGAGATGTGTCACATAATGAAAGGAAAGGGAGCTTCTCAGAGATACAGAAATTTTGACAAAATTGAGATGAAATGTGTGAAAATCCTGGAAGGAAAAGATGTAATAAGCAGAATTAGACCATTTGAGTTTTAGATTTCACTTATAGCAATTCGCAGTAATGGTAGTTTAGGCAATAGGATGTGAATACACTGATGAGAAGCATTGTGCTTTAAAAATGGAATACCACAACTCTTCATTGAAACATGATTTGAAAACAATTGCATTAGATTATTTTCTATCTGAAGGATTGGTTGTTACTATAGTGATTTTAGTAGAAATCTTGAAATGTGTCATTCTTACACTCAAGTGAGTTTCGAATTTGCCATCTCTACGTGGAAAATATGTGTGTCATTGGTGGGTCTGTACTTTGTTTTCATCTAAAAGTGAGGGACTTAAAAATTGCCTTTGGGGGTAAAAAAAATTCTAAAAGCAAGAGCCCTGTTTGAATGATTTTTAGTACAGAATTTTCTGCAGCTTATTTACTAACTCCTGAAAGAAGATTTCATCTTGGCAACTAATACTTTCTGAACCCAAATGCTGTAATTATAGAAGCTATTTTATAGCCAAGGAAAGAGTAGAAAAATCAGTAGTCCATTTAGCTTATCAAGACTTCCCATCACCACCTTATATTAAATCCAGCTTTCCTCGGACAGAATCTAATTGATTTTAAATGACCACAGTATCATTCTCAACAGCCTTACTTTCAGACCATTCCTAACATGCATCCATCTCTAAATGGATATGCTCAGAATTTGATTCCCAATTTAATGGCCTTGTATTTTCCTGTTTTATTCTACTCTGGTTTGTAAACAGTACTTTCTTACTATCTAGATCATGATGTCTTCACTTGTTTCCTAAGGCTTTTTTTTTTTTTTTTTTTTAATGATCCTTTCTCATGTCTGAAATAAATTGCAAGAATTATTTTCACATTATAAAAAAGTCATCCCTCCCCAAACAAAACAAAACCGAGGGAATGCAAGCAAATACTGTTGAATGATGTTGCACAGAGGAGATTGTAATCATTGCACTGAAACAATGGTTTTTCCTATGTCAACTGTCACTTAGTTCACAATAAAAAAAAAGTCATCCAATATGTGAATCTAGTCCCATTTAAACTTTGGTTGATCTGTTTTAGGTCTCCTTGGAAATTGTTCAGAAAATGAATTTGTACTTATGTTTCATGTGTATGTTTGGGGGACACAGTTCGACCTCCAGCCTAAAGGCTGGAGCTTTTAACCCTCCCCAAAGCACTGTAGAAGAAAGACCTGATAATCTGCTTCTCTAAAATGTATAGCCAAGAAATCCGTATGGTGCACACCTCTGCTCTGTAATACATTACAGTTGTCATGAGTCAGAATCAACGCAATGGTAGTTAACAACCTGTTTTATGACTATCACACACAAATATGCAGATGCAAAAATATTAACTCACAGGCCTTTATGTTATGCAAGTTAGCCCAGATATAAGGCATAGCCCAAATATAAGGCATAGAATTATTGCCTTTACATAATAAGTTGTTGCTTCTTTGTTGTTATGTGCCGTGGAGTCGGTTCCGACTCATAGCGACCCTGCACAGGGTTTCCGAGGCTGTAAATATTTACGGGAGCAGAAAGCCTCATTTTTCTCACGCGGAGCAGCTGATAGTTTCGAACTGCTGACCTTGCGGTTCACAGCCTGATTCGTAACCATTGTGGTGATTGTGGTTATGTGCCGTGGAGTCAGAACTGACTCATAGTGACCCTGTACAGGGTTTTCGAGGCTGTAAATCTTTATGGGAGCAGAACGCCTCATCTTTCTCCCATGGAACAGCTGGTAGTTTCGAACTGCTGACCTTGCGGTTCGCAACTCGATTCATAA
The DNA here is from genome assembly GCF_000296735.1 of Chrysochloris asiatica. NCBI lineage: Eukaryota > Metazoa > Chordata > Mammalia > Afrosoricida > Chrysochloridae > Chrysochloris > Chrysochloris asiatica. Next base: position 21,920,815 of record NW_006408523.1, on the reverse strand, counting down.
CCACTACGCTACCGGAGCTCCTCGTAACCATTACGCTATGTCATTTTAAATTCTTAAGGGTCTGTAACAAAGAGGAATCCTGGTGTGTGGCACAATAGGATAAAACACTGGACGGCAAGGTCGGTTTGGACTGCAAAGTTGGTGGTTCATATTCACCAGCTGCTCCTCAGAAACCCTATACAAGGTCACTATGGATAAGACCTGACTCCACATGCTTAGCAACAACATAGGGTTTCCATAGCATAGCTGGTGTGTTTGAACCACCGACATTGTGTTTATCAGGCCAGTGTTTCTCCTACAGTACCATACAAAGACTTCATAGACTTATGGTGCGATTTAATAAATATTGGCAAAGGAGCAAATGGTTGAATGAATAAACATATGGGAACCTCAGTTTCTTTATCTACAGCGATAATACCCCATATATTTTAATCACAGGGGTATTTTGAAGATAAATTATATAGATGATCCTTTGTTAGGTGCTTTGATAACTGTGAAGTCTGAGATAACTATCTAGTGTCCAGACCTACTTAATGTTGCATATATATAACATAAAATATATCTAGTGATTATTTACTTGCATAATAAAGTATTAGTACTACATAACACATTTGCAAACCTTGTGGATCTAAGCCTCACTAAAGTTGCTTTGGTCACAAGTAGTCAGAAAAAATTTTCCCCTCCATATTTTTTTCCCCATTTGTTTTAGTATCTTTACATGGAATATTAAGTTTTTTGTTATTATTTTAATTGGACATTCATTTATTTTTTTAAATCATAATGAAAATAATGGAACTCTACAGTTGGAAATCCTATACAAGGTTGGTATGAGTTGGAACCGATGTGATGGCCCTTAGTAACAATAACAGCAACATAGTTAAATAAGGAGCTCTGGTAGCATAGTGGTTACGCATCGGGCTGCAAACCTCAGGGTCAGCAGATCGAAACTACCAGCTACTCCGCGGGAGAAAGATGAGGCTTTCTGCTCCCGTAAAGATTTACAGCCTCAGAAACCCTGTACAGGGTCGCTATGAGTCCACGACATAACAACAACAAAGGAGCTCTGGTAGCACAACTACTGCTAATCTCAAGGACAGCAGTTCGAAACTACCAGGAGAAAAATGAAGCTTTTTGCCTCGGTAAAGATTTACAGCCTCAGAAATCCTATACAGAGTCGCTATGAAACTCCTGGTGTGGCACTGTGGGTTAATGCGCCAAAGCCTTTTGAACTGCAAGGTCAGCAGTTCAAGCTCATCAGCCGCCCCTCAGAAACCGTGTACAGAATCCCTATGGGTCGAATTGATTCCATAGCACTTAATAACAACACTATTGTTATTAACACTGTACAGGGTCGCTATGGGTCGGAACCGACTCGACGGCACATAACAACAACAACAACAACATGAGTCCAAACCACCAACCGTAGAGTTTTGAGGAGCAGCAGGTGGTTTTGAACCACTGACCTTGAGGTTCACAGTCCAGTGCTTAAATTAGTTAATCTTGCTCTGGTAGCGTAGTGGTTAAGAATCGGGCTGCGAACCTTAAGGTCAGCAGTTCGAAACTACCAGCTGCTCTGCGGGAGAAAGATGAGGCTTTCTACTCCCGTAAAGATTTACACCCTCGGAAACCCTGTACGGCGTCGCTATGGGTCGGAACCGACTCGACGGCACTTAACAACAACAACAATTGTAGAAGATTCAGTACTCTAACTCCATTTAGACAAACATCTCCAAATGTCTGCAGTAAGTAAAATCCGTGGTCATTATGCTGATGTGATGTGAATATTTCTCATTCAATTTTTTTGCCATGCTGAATCATAATTCTCGTACAAGGACATTTGCTGTCCTGTGTGGGATCATTAACAACCAGCAGTGCACTTAGACTTGTGTATGACATTATGTGAAAATAAACAATTAAAACAAATCATCTAAATCTCCTACTGTGATTTAATTTGGTTTTGTCTTAAATTTAATACTTGTAAGAAAAGGAAAACCACTCATTTTTGAAGTGGGTATTTATTGAATACTAGCCTATTTTAACACTTTGCAGTTTACAAAATGATCATGTATGCACGTTAGTCCTCACATAAGGTAAGTATTATTTGAAATAGGTGATATGAATAAATTAAAACATAGTTCACTTAAGTGTCTTATTTAAAAGTGAGTAATCATTTGAGTCCTGATGTGGCACTGGACTGCAAACCACAAGGTGGGCCATTCAAACCCACCAGCTGCTCCTCAGAAACCTTGTAGAGGGTCACTATGAGTTGGAAGTGACTCATTGTCACTTAGCAACACCACACTATAGTATATGAAATATTGCACACTACTTCTTAAATGTGGAGTCCTGGTGTGGCGCTGTGGGTTAATGAGCCAGACTGCAAAGCCATTTGAACTGCAAGGTTGGTGGTTCAAGCTCACCAGATGCTCCTCAGAAACCCTAGACAGGGTTGCTATGGGTTGAAACTGACTCAATGGCACTTAACAATAACAACAACTCCTTCTATGTATAATTACAGAGTATATAAAACATAGGATGCAAACACAAGTAGTACTTAAAATGAGAGTAATCAACCAAGCTGGCAAATGATATCGAAAATCTACATAAGATATAATAGAATATTAGTTTCATGTTTATGGAGAACTATTACCCTCTTAAATGTTTACTGTTTGTAAACACTCTGGTTCTACTTCAAAGAGTAAGAAAAAAAATTGGACTACAGTGATCCATGTTATTTGATTCTTGCCTGAATGGCTCTGTATATGCATTACCCTGTAATTGATACTATGGGGATGCAGGTATAGAATACTGTTCCTGACATATTTATTATCTGAATGTATAGACAGGATACATAAAAATATCAAGTAATGTTACAAGAGAAAATATGAGCTATCAGGATGATTGGGGCTGAGATAATAGTCAAAGTAACCAAGAAAGTCAGAGCTCCTTAGACAACATAAGCAACTCACACGGTGAAGCATTATTAAGAGTTTCATGAAATGTGATGTTTTCTTTATACTAATGTTATAGAGACCAATACAAAGGTCATGGGTAACAGAACTGAACCAGGGTCCAGTATCATTATTCAAATTAAAAAAAAAAAAAGTCATCAAGTAAATTCTGACTAATCATGCCCCTAAGGGGTTTCTAAGACTATAAATCTTTATCAGAGCTGATAGCTTCATCTTTCACCCATGGATGAGTTTGAACCACTAACTAAATGGTCCAACATTTAACCCACAATAATCCCTGCGTCATTTCTAAAGCACTAGGTGATTTATCAATTGATCAAACATACAATTAACAGTGATAATTACTGGTGATAAAACTGATAATTACTGATAATTGGAATAGGAAATGTGGAAACAGGAAAAATTGGTAGTTGGAAAATATAGCATTGGCGATAGAAAAATGCTGATGATCATGTGATAGAATTTTGCAAGACCGATGATTTATCCATTTGAAATACCTTTATTCAGCAGCATAAACAGTGACTACACATGTGGACCTCATCAAATAGAATACACAGGAATAAAAATTTACTACATATATGCGAAGAGAAAATGGAGAAGTTCTGTTATCATCAGCCAAAATAAGACCAGTGGCTAACTACAAAACAGAGGATTAATTGATTATATGCAACGAATCGGGCTGCGAACCTTAAGGCCAGCAGTTCGAAACTACCAGCCGCTCCGCGGGAGAAAGATGAGGTGTTCTGATCCCGTAAAGATTTACAGCCTCGGAAACCCTGTACAGGGTCTTTATGGGTCGGAAACGACTCGACGGCACTTAACAACAACAACTATGCAAGTCAAGGCTGAAGCTAAAGAAAATGAAAACAACTCTATAAGAGACAGTATGACGTTGGTTATATCCCACCTGCGTTTAGAGACCATCTCAGGAACAGACACTAATGTCTGACGACCATAGTAGTTGTGGGATGGCATCAAGAACTCTAAAAGTCATTAAAAATGCATTAAAGGGAGAAAAGTCCAAAATTGATGTCAGAAGAGACTGAAACTTTTTATTGAATGTGAAGAAGCGAAAGCAATTTGAAAAATGATGAAGCAAATGAGCTAAACAGAAATTTTCACAGGGCAGCTTGAGAAGACAAAGTCTATTATAGTGAAATGTGCAAAGATCTGAAGTTTAAAAACAAAAAGAAAGAACACATTCATTATTTCTCAAACTGAAAGAATTGAATTAAAAAATTGACACCTCAGGGTACGACATTTAAGGATTCTGTCTACAAAATGGAGTCCGGGTATGGCGCTGTAGGCTAATGCGCTGGACTGCAATGGCAGTTTGAACTGCAAAGTTGGTGGTTCAAGCTAACTAGCTGATCCTTGGAAATCCTATACAGGGTTGTTATGGGTGGGAACCGACTCAACAGCACTTAACAACAATAATAACATCTACAAAATAATGAATGAGACAGAAGTATCAATATTAGATGGAAGAAATACAGATTCACTGTAATAAAAAGAGTTGGTTAATGTTCAGCCATTACAAGAGGTAGCATAAAATCAAAAATCAGTGGAGAAAATCCAAGTTGCACCAAAGACATTAGAAAAAATTTTTTTTCTTGAAATTGATGGAATACAAATTGAAATCTTTCAGCAAACCGATGCAGCAGTATGCTAAAAAATTTGAATGACTGTTACCTGGCAAACAAATTAGAAAAGATTCATTTATATGTCCATTCTAAAGAAAGGTGACAGAATGGAATGTGATAACCATCAAACACTATCAGTAATATCATATGCAAGTGAAATTTTGCTGAAGATAAATCAAAATTATTTCAGCAGTACATGCACAGGTAGCTGCCAGAAAGAGAAGAGGACATGCAATATGGGGATATCATTGCTGGTATAAAATGCATCTTGGCTAAAACTAGAGGATACTTATGCTTTATTATTTATGCTTTATTGACTATGCAAATCATTCTTCTGTGTGGTTCATAACAAAATGGATAACATTGGGGAAAATGGTATTCCAGAGCACTTAATTGTGCTTATGAGGAGGCTGTGCATAGAACAAGAGACAGTTGTTTGAACAGAACTACAGGATATTGAGTTGTTTAAAATCAGGAAAGATTCAAGTCAAGACTATCGATTCACTATATTTATTTAGTCTGTCTGGTGAGCAAATCATCTAAGAAGCTGGATTATATAAAGAAGAATGTGGCATCAGGTTTGGAGGAAGGATCAGTATCAACCTGTGATATGCAGATGATACAATCTTGCTTGCTAGAAGGGAAGAGGACTTTAAATACTGATGAATAAGACTACAACCTTCAGTAT